>NC_050452.1:41526065-41753565 GCF_903995425.1 Onychomys torridus
TGGTGGGCTCCACAAGGATTAAGGCCAGGCTACATTGGTCTCCATCCTCATGATTCAAGCTAACCATCAGCCGGTAATAAATACCAATTTTCCTTGGAAGAAGAAAATGTCTATAGACTTAATGCATCTTTAGACTTGATTTGTGATTTTTGGTAAAAATACAAAAATAACAAGGTTTGTGATATTGTAAAACAAACAAACACCAAATAAATAAATAAATGAAGGAAAGAATGAATGGATGGATGGGTGGATGAATGAATGAATGAATGAAAAAACACAAATTCCAAAGAACTAGACATCAAAAGGGCCAGATTATGGCCTAGAAAGATGGCTTGGTAGTTAAGAGCACAGGTTCCAAAGGATCCAGAATAAATTCCTGGTACCTACATGGTGGTTCACAGCTATAATCCAGGACCAAGGATCCACCACCCTCTTCTGGCTTGTGTGGGCACTGTTCAAATGTGGTACACAAACATACAGACATGCAGGCAGGCAAACCAAAACCTTCTTAAGGAAAAAGAGATCTAGGTTACACAATTATTGGATAAAGGTTTGACAATAGTCACAAGAAGTGACTTTTTTGTCATACTTTTTATCAAATAATGGCTGCATCAGAAGCATGTAAAATGTATATATCTAATAAGTGGGATTAATCTAAGTTGTTTTTATTGATCTGGGAGTTACAACAAATATATGAATGAACTACACTAGTGAATAAGGCAGAGAAGTTAGAAGGTATGCTTAACAAAGGCTAGGGAGGGTCTCTCTGACAAGCCGTAGGATACTGTGAAGCAATTGGTAGAGGTATGGAAAAGAATGCATGAAATTATGGGATAAAATTAACCACAATTATCAAATCATACATATTCTGAAGATTAGAACTAAAGCTATTTATAGGATAAGAAACCTTAATAGGTTAAATTTCTAATATATAAGATCATATATGTTCTTTTCTTCTTATATGTCTGTTTGTTTACATGTTTAAAATCTCATCTTGAAAAAAAATGGTGCTCAAGTTTGTGAACTATAGTGAAACAAAAAAGGAGAAGGGGAGAAAGCAGAGGCAGGTGGGGAGATGGAGGGGAAGAGAGAAAAAGAAGAGTGCCCAGGAGGTGGGGTGGGGGGGGGGGGGGAGGTTTTATGAAGACAGTCATTTTTACCTGCACTCATGCTGAGAAGAACAAAACCAGCAGACAAATACCTGAGGGCTCAGCTGGCTAAATGATTCAACTGGTAAAAGTAGAAGCTGCTGACACAGTAATAAGAAAAGATTTATTTGCAAAGATCCATTGCTGCCTCTGCAGATTACACAACAATGTTCTGTACCACACTGTCCCTGAAATTTCTTTCAGCTCTCCAGGTAACAGGAAGTATTTGAACGACTCTCTTGTTCAAGGAAAGTATGCAGGGTTGTGTTTTTAGCTGCTTTCCCATCTATTTTTCTGCAAAATGTCCAGAACGATGAGATGGTTTTTTTACTTCAAAAATTTGATAAGTGCAAAAAATATATATATATATGGTGTGCTCGGCATTTCAAATTGATTTTGACCCATGCTCATGGATAAAATGTGACCAAACAAGCAGGGTTCTAGAGAATTCTGACTTATTCATGTGAGAAGTCTTCTTTCATTTTTATGCTCTTAGAATCATTAAACTCTGAGGCACCATAATTTCATGAAGCAAGTCATAAAGTCGTTGGTACCTCACCTAGAATTTAGATGTTTATTTTATTCCACTTTTTTATGATTTTAAAATTTGTATTCTAGGATTAACCACACCAATAGGCAGAGCTCAGCAAATGAATGTTGATTCATGCTTCTAAAAGTAGCAAAATTCATGTTCTTGAGACTCCTGCTTCCCCAAGTGCTAACTCTCAAGAAATTGGTTTCCTCTCAGTGCTAAACTGTGCATTTAACTTTCTCCCTTTCTGCTGTATTCCCACCTTAATTTAAGAATACTTTACTTATTTTGCCACAAATCAAGAAAATTATCCTGTCAATAAAAACAATTGTTACATTGTGATTGTATGAACAGTAATTCGTATTACCATAAAAATATTCCTTAATTTGGGAAATCAACAGAGGCCAAGTTTTTCTACTTGTCTATGAGAGGAGGAAGAAGCAGTGGTGTGCTACTCCCACCACAGTATGATACTCACACCACAGTATGATACTCACACCACAGTGTGCTACTCCCAGCACTCCCCTTTATGTAATATCACTTATGATTGACTTAAGTTTTAAGCTGAATTTCAATGTGTAAAACAGTTGTATTTTTTCTTAAAGATTTCCTTTTAGTTTGTGAATTTAGTATCTATGTGTGTGTCTGTGTGGGTATGGAAATCCAAAAAGCGTGCTGACTGGGTTCATGTACCCTGAACACTCTCTCCCTTATTTGCAGACGCCAAACACATGATTTTTTTCTCACATACTTTTATTTTTGTTTGGTTGGTTCCCCCTTCCACCTCCCTCCTTCCTCACCACTTCCCCCTTGCCTCCCTCTTTCTCCCCTCCCTCCCTCCTCCTTCTTTTCCTCTTCCTCCTCTCCTCCTCCTTCCCCCTTCTCCAGACAGCATCGTATTTGATTAGAGCCCTACTACTATGATCTCACTTAATCTATATTGCGTTTTAAAGTCCCTATCTCAAAATACCACCACATTACAGTCTAGGAATTCAACTTCGAATTCCAAAGGAACATAATTTGTGCCATGAGACTGAGGTTTATCTCCTTCATGTAAAAGGGAAAACATGACGACCTCAAAGTCTCCAAATATGAAAGGTTTTATTATGTGTAGGGATTTTTCACGTCCCAGCACAGGACATTTGTATTCCAACACCATATCTGTTAAATTTCTTCAAAAGACAAATTAATTGGTAAAACTAAATTGAAATGTAAACATGTAAAGAAAAGATTGTGCCACCTCAGCCAGTCTTATGGATTTCAAGGAATAGAAACAATAGGCAAAATTTAGGGATTGACTTATTATTAATTTCATAATATGATATAAATAAATTATTTGGGAATAATTAATGAGTCTGCTTCTCTCATTTAAACTCATCGTTCCATTTGTACACTTGCAGAGGTAACCATTTCCTGTTTCATGCTCCTCCTCTTCCTCTGGTCTCTCTTCTTCCTTCTTGGTTTGATTTGAGGTAAGTATAATGAACTATTGTTAACATAACTGAAGTTTTCAGTTGAGGGACATCAGAATGAATGAATTTTAATAGGAAAAGGGGTTGTTGAGTCAGCAAAGTCCAAGGGTTGTGTGTGAGGTTTGCTCTGAACTAGAGAAGTTTGGACGGCACACACTGGAGGGGAAGAGAATGAAATGTGAGCTTCTGCATGAATTTCATAAAGGAAACTAGCTTGAGCCTCATAATCTATAGTCTTAATAAAATGTTTTTACATTCTTTTTATCACAAATATCTGCTGTTCAGTGTCAAATTGCACAGTCTGAAAACTTGTAGGAGAAAATAAATCAATGTGCACAAAATATATTTTAAACAGATTAATAAACAAATAGTCGGGTGTATTTTAGAAGTATCTCCAGTCTGAAAGAGAGAAAGCTGACCATGGAAACCAGAATGCAAAATGTAAAATTTCATACCTTTTTAACTTCCTTTAAATATTAATTTTCCCTTGGAAAACACAGAAGATCTCACTATTGACTCATTGGTAGAAATCAAAACAAGTAATCAGGGTCCCTTGGGGAAAAAGTAACACAACTCAGGGGATGACTAAATCTAAATGGCCTCAAGTTGCATTTAATCTGATATGACAGCTGCTCTCCTAGAAGAGGTTATAACAAAGACAGTGACGGAGAAAGGGCATGTGAAGGTGAGGGTACAATGAGGAGGCAGTCATCTGAGAGTAAAGGACTGGGGCTTTAGAGGCCATGAACCACACCAACTCTGCACCCTTGAACTTTAAGTCTCTAGATTCGGCAGGAAATGCAGCCCTGTATTCTAGGTAACTCAGTCTATGATATTTAGTTATGAGATCACCATTATTCATTTCCCACCATTAGGAGAATACTTTAAATAAGTATCTTAAAGAAAAATAAATAAGCTGGCTGATGATTTTGGGTCTCTGGAAAGGTAAATTCACAGGAATCAATTTACAAACAACAAAGCAAAGGAAGAAAGGGGAAGAGACTGGGTGGGGTCTCTCTGTAGCATTCAAAGGTACTCACTAGGGACCTCCCACAAGACCTTTCTTCAAGGATACACCTTCTTCCAAGAGTTCTATGCTCAGGACCATACCTTTAAGACAGGGACATTTAGGACATAGTGACTATATAAATTATACCAAGATCACTAGAAATCTACTATATCCAGCAAAATTTGAAGTTAATAAAAATTTTCAAAAAACTACATTTATAGAGACTTTTTGTTCCAAAATTCTTAATATGTACATAGCATACACACACACACACACACACACACACACACACACACACACACACACATATAAATAGATAGATATACATACACATATAGTGGGTAAGTGCTAAGCTTATATTCAGTATTTTGAGCATCAGTATTTTATTCCAATTATAGCTTGCTAATACGACTTGAACAAATTAGTTTTGACTACATTTTAATATTCTGTCACCATGCTATATTTTACTCTCCTGCCCACTCCAGATCAATTATTTTCATTGCTGGAGCCCAGGAGTTTGGATTCTATTTCAGGTTTTAGTCACTCTACAAAACTGCCTTGACCTGAGAGTTACAATGTCAAAATTATAACTTGCTATAGCTTCATCTTTGTGGAAAAAGAATAGATATGGATATGAGTCTTGAAGCAACCAATCAATAGCTATGTGCACTGAACTGACTCATGCTCTCAAAGTCTTGTACCTTTGTCTGTGGAATGGAGACCTGCATAATATGAGAGCTCTTCTGTTTGTTTGATTTGTTTGTTGGTTGTTTTTTTTCTTTATTATTATGTGTTTTAAATTTTATACATCAGCCATGGGTTCCCCTGTCCTCCCCCCTCCCGCCCCCAAGCCCACCTTCCCCCCAGCCCCTCCCCTCATTTCCCATGTCCTCCAGGATCAAGGCACCCCTGGGGATTCATTTAAACCTGGTGGATTCAGTACAGACAAGCCCTGTCACCTCCTTCCAGACTGAGCAGTGTCCCTATGTAAGCCCAAGGATTCAAACAGCCAGCTCATGCACTAAGGACAGATCCTGGTCCCACAGACTGGGTGCCTCCCAAGCAGATCAAGCTATTTAATTGTCTCACTTATCCAGAGGGCCTGATCCAGCTGGGGGCTCCACAGCCTTTGGTTCATAATTCATGTGCTTCCATTCATTTGGCTATTTGTCCCTGTGATTTTTGCAATCTTGGATTCAACAATACACACTCTTGCAGACCCTCCTCTTTCTCGACAGTTAGACACCTGGAGCTCCACCTGGGGCCTGGCTGAGGATCTCTGCATCCACTTCCATCAGTTATTGGATGAGAGTTCCAACACGACAGTTAGGGTGTTTAGCCATCTGACCACCAGACTAGGTCAGATCAGGCTTTATCTCAACCATTGCCAGCAGTCTACAGAGGATGTATCATTGTGAATTTTGGGGGACCTCTCCAGCACTCTGCCTATTGCTGTTCTCATGTGGTCTTCATTTATCATGGTCTGTTATTCCTCATTCTCCCTTTCTGTTCTTGATCCAGCTGGGATCCCCTGCTCCCATAAGCTTTCTGTCCCTCAAATCTTGCCCTTTATAACTCCCACTGTCATCCAGGTTGTTCATGTAGATCTCATCCATTTCTCTGTCATTGCATAATCCTTGGGTCTTTCCTAGGGTCCCGTTTTCTAGGTAGCCTCCCTGGAGTTGTGTAGCAGTCTAGTCATCTTTGTTTTACATCTAGTATCCTCCTATGAGTGAGTACATGCCATGTTTGACCTTCTGAGTCTGGGTTACCTCACTCAGGATGATTTTTTCTAGATCCCTCCATTTGCCTGCAAACCTCATGATGTCATTGTTTTTCTCTGCTGAGAAGTACTCCATTGTGTATATGTGCCATATTTTCTTTATCCATTCTTCAGTTGAAGGCATCTAGGTTGTTTCCAGGTTCTGGCTATTACAAACAAAGCTGATACGAACATAGCTGAGCAAATGCCCTTGTGGTATGATTGAGCATTCCTTGGGTATATGCCCAAGAGTGCTATAGCTGGGTCTTGGGGGAGATGGATTCCCAATTTTCTAAGGAAGCGCCATATTGATTTCCAAAGTGGCTGTACAAGCTTGCATTCCCACCAGCAGTGGAGGAGTTATCCTCTCCAGCATAAGCTGTCTTCTGTGTTTTTGATCTTAGCCATTCTGACAGGTGTAAGGTGGTATCTCAGAATCATTTTGATTTGCATTGCCTGGATAATTAGGGATGTTGAGCAATTCCTTAAATGTCTTTCAGCAATTTGCACTTCCTCTGTGGAGAATTCTCTGTTTAGTTCTATAGCCCGTTTCTTAATTGGACTGGTGGGCATTTTGATGTCTAATTTCTTGAGTTCTTTATATATTCTGGATACCAGCTCTCTGTCAGCTGTGGGGTTGGTGAAGACCTTTTCCCATTCTGTAGGCTGTCGCTTTGTCTTGTTGACCATGTCCTTTGCTCTACAAAAGATTCTCAGTTTCAACAGGTCCCATTGATTGATTGTTTCTCTCAGTGTCTGTGCTACTGGTGTTATATTTAGAAAGTGATCTCCGGTGCAATGCATTCAAGAGTACGTCCTACTTTCTCTACTATCAGGTTCAGAGTAGCTGGATTTATGTTGAGGTCTTTGATCCACTTGGACTTAAGTTTTCTGCACGGTGACAGATATGGATCTATTGAAAGCCTTCTACACATTGACATCCAGTTATGCCAGCACCATTTGTTGAAGATGCTTTTTTTCCATTGTACATTTTTGGCTTCTTTGTCAAAAATTATATGTTCATAGGTGTGCGGGTTAATGTCAGGGTCTTCAATTCGACTCCATTGGTCTACATGTCGGTTTTTATGCCAGTACCAAGCTGTTTTTATTACAGTAGCTCTGTAGTAGAGCTTTAGGTCTGGGATGGTGATGCCTCCAGAGGTTGTTTTATTGTACAGGATTCTTTTGGCTATCCTGGGTTTTTTGTTTTTCCATAAGAAGTTGAGTATTATTCTTTCCAGATCTGTGAAGAATTGTGTTGGTAATTTGATGGGAATTGCTTTGACTATGTCGATTGCTTTTGATAAGATCGCCATTTTTACTGTTAATCCTGCCTATCCATGAGCATGGGAGATCTTTCAATTTCTGACATCTTCTTCAATTTCTTTTTTCAGGGACTTAAATTTCTTGTCATATAGGTCCTTCACATGCTTAGTTAGCATAACCCCAAGGTATTTTATATCATTTGTGGCTATTGTAAAGGGTGATGTATCTCTGATTTCCTTCTCAGCCTGTTTGTCTACTGTATATAGGAGGGCTACTGATTTTTTTTAGTTGATCTTGTATCCTGCAATGTTGCTGAAGGTTTTTATTAGCTGTATCAGTTCCTTGGTTGAATTTTTGGGGTCACTCATGTATACTAACATGTCATCTGAAAATAGGGAGAGCTTGACTTCCTCCTTTCCAATTTGTATCCCCTTAATCTCTTTATGTTGTCTTATAGCTCTGGCTAGAACTTCAACTACTATATTGAATAAGTAGGGGGAGAGGGGACAGCCTTGCCTTGTTCCTGATTTTAGTGGTATTGCTTTGAGTTTCTCTCCATTTAATTTGATGTTGGCTGTTGGCTTGCTGTAGATTGCCTTTATTATGTTTAGGTGTGTTCCCTGTATTTCTGATCGCTCCAAGACCTTTATCATGAAGGGGTGTTGGATTTTGTCAAATGCCTTTTCTGTGTCTAATGAGATGATCATGTGGTTTTTTTCTTTGAGTTTGTTTATGTGGTGTATTACATTGACGGACTTTCGTATGTTGAACCACCCTTGCATCCCTGGGATGAAGCCTACTTGATCATGGTGGATAACTGTTTTTGATGTGTTCTTGGAGTCTGTTTGCCAGAATTTTATTGAGTATTTTTGCATCGATGTTCATGAGGGAGATCGGTCTGTAGTTCTCTTTCTTTGTTGCATCTTTGTTTGGTTTAGGAATCAGGGTAATTGTAGCCTCATAGAAGGAGTTCGGTAATATACCTTCTGCTTCTATTGTGTGGAACAATTTAAAGAGTATTGGTATTAAATCTTCTTTGAAGATCTGGTAGAATTCTGTAGTGAAACCATCAGGTCCAGGGCTTTTTTTTGTTGGGAGACTTTTAATGACTGATTCTATTTCCTTAGGGGTTATTGGACTATTTAAATGGTTTATCTGTTCTTGATTTAACTTAGGTATGTGGTACCTATCCAGAAAATTATCCATTTCTTTTAGATTTTCCAGTTTTGTGGAGTAGAGGTTTTTGACGTATGACCTGATGATTCTCTGGATTTCCTCATTGTCTGTTGCTATGTCCCCCTTTTCATTTCTGATTTTGTTAATTTGGATGCTCTCTCTCTGTCTTTTGGTTAGTTTGGATAAGGGCTTGTCTATCTTGTTGGTCTTCTCAAAGAACCAACTCTTTGTTTCATTAATCCTTTGTATTATTCTCTTTATTTCTATTTTATTGATTTCAGCTCTCAATTTGATAATTTCCTGGTGTCTGTTCCCCCTGGGAGACTTTGCTTCTTCCTGTTCAAGGGCTTTCAGGTGTGCTGTCAAGTCACTAGCATGAGATTTCTCCAGCTTCTTTATGCGGACATTCAGTGCTATGAATTTCCCTCTTAGCACTGCTTTCATAGTATCCCATAAGTTTGGGTATGTGGTGTATTCATTTTCATTGATCTCTAGGAAGTCTTTAATTTCTTTTTTTTATTTCTTCCTTAATCCATTGGTGATTCAGTTGAGCATTATTCAGTTTCCATGAGATTGTAGGATTTCTGTAGTTTTTCTGTTGTTGAAATCTAACTTTAAACCATCTCTGATTCCTACAGTCTCTGTCCCCCTCTTCTTCAGGATTCACCCAACTCCACCTAATGTTTGGGGTCTGTGGGTCTGCATCTGCTTCCATCAGTTGTTGGATGATGTCCCTCTGATGACAATTAGGCTAGGCACTAATCTATGAGTATAGCAGAATATCATTTGGCATCATTACATTGACATTTTTTTCCTCCAGTAGTATTTGGTTCTATCCTAGGCCTCTGGGTCATCCAGCCTGTGAGTTCTGTTGCCCCAAGCAGTGTCAGGGGTGGGCTTACTCTCCTGGCATGGGTTTTAGACTAGACCACTTATAGGCCACCCTTTACCCCAGCACAACCCACAGGCAGGACAGATTGTAGGTGGAATGTGATGTGACTGGATTGGTTTCCCACTCTCTCCACTTGAAGACTTGCTTGGTTGCAGGAGATGGCCAGTTCAGGCTATGTATCCAGTATTGCTAGGAGTCTTTACTTGGATCATCCTTGTAGATTCCTGGGATATTCCCTTGTGCCAAGTTTTTACCTTACCCTGAAATGCAGCCCCCTTCCAGTTGACTCTTTCAGTATTCTCCCCTCCATGCCCCCACCTCAACCTGATGTCTCATGTTCCCATCTCCAACCACCCCTCAGTCCACTCATGAAATCTCTAAGAGATTTTCTAAGATTTGATGCAATTTCTGGGCAGGGCAGCAACAGATCTATTATAGGCTTTTAATGTATCTTTGAGATGCTACATAACCTTTAATATAAAGTCTATGGCTCTATCACAGAACAATCCTTTTTTATATTTCCATATTATAGAACTTTATCTAATAGTAATATTTGACAATTAAAATTCATTATTTACACAGTAACATCAACTAAAGCAAAGCAAAATATTTGTTGGGCCAGGACTCCCAGCTAAGAATTATTTCTACATTAGATTCTTCTAAACAGAAAATCAATCTTTGAATTACCAAGAGCAAAAGTTGTCACTAACTGACAGGCACCATAAGCTGAAGTTGAAATATTGATTTAAAAATCTTCATTATTATTTCATCTGTTAATTCATACATTCACTCAATGTGTAACCAATGGAGAACTAATGTGTGCCCAGTGCAGAGAAGACACCAAGGTTCCAAAGAGAAATCAGAGTAGACTTAATTTAAAAATTACTGTGATTGATGCAGAGTAAAAAATGAGAAAAGTTGTATTAGAAGGCTGCAGAAAATCAGGAAAGAGACTATTTTTACTGAATTTATTAGACAACATCAATTTACATGCTTTCAATATAGTTCTAGAAATAAATGGATAGCTGAAAATAGATGGGCAAATTCTTGCCCTCAAGGAGACAGTAGCAGAGAAGAAACAGCTGTTCCTTGTACCAGCAAGGAAACCCTGAACACAGACACAAGAGCACAATAGGGAGATTGAGCAAAAATTCACCTTCCCTGACCAAAAGTGAAATTGAAAATCGGAAGACACTCAGGTTCCAGATTAAGCAGTTTTGAATTCTTTGGGCATAAACAGAGATTACTTAGGGGTTTTGTTTTGTTTTGTTTTTTTGTTTTGTTTTTGTTTTTTGGGGGGTTTTTTTGAGCAAGAGACATTTCTCAATCAAAGCTGAGTGACAGTACAGGAATATTTTTTCTAATATACTTCAGAAAAAGGCAAGATTAACTTCACATTTGCCTTATAAATTAACATTTCTCTGGTAAATGTCAAATCTTCAAATTCCTCTAGACTTGTGGCTTCAGACTTTTACCAATGGACATTCTAGGAATTCCAACAAGGACATGTACAAGCATTTGTTCATGTCTGTCTAGCTTCCCAAATACATTTCTTTGGATAGATATCTTTTAGTTACATCAAAGATTATCTGTTACATCATGGCACAAACTAGAATAATTAAGTTATCAAATTACATTAAATTTACCTATTGGAGCTGTACATCTCAATGGCTTAGAGCACTTGTTGCTACATCGGAAAACCTGGGTTCAGTTACCATCACCTGCATGGAGGAATACAGCCATCTATAATACAGTTCTAGGAAGTTCAGTGCCCTCTTCTGATCTCTGTGAGCACTAGAGACCCATGTGGTTTACTTTCTTAAGTGCATGCAATACATTCACACATGTACAAGTAAATTAGTACTATTTTAAATGTGCATAAAATTATTTACACGATTACATTGATGTTATCATTGCATTAATATGTTTCCATCTTCTCTGCACATGACATTTTGCAATGTTGTGTATATGTCTCTTCATGAATAGAGTCATTACACATTACATTTAGAATAATTTCCTTTACACGTAAAATAACCCAAACATCCTTTTGTCATCTTATGTGCTGATTATGACTTGAGTAGAAGAAACAAAGATAAATTATAACTTTAAAAGAAATGAAGAGAAATTACAACTCAAAATATTACTTTTATTTTTAATTATATGAAAACCACAGTACTTGTAGTCAGAGTGTTTTCATTCTCCTTTGCTCATGGGATTCTGAAGTCACTAACGCTACAGACATCCCTCAGATGTGTCCGACTTAAGAATATGCCAGACAGCATGGCATTTTTTATAAAATGACACTGGAAATTAAAGGCACCCTAGATCTAAGCACACACTCAATGCTTCCAAGAGGGCTGTGTATTGCATTTCCCATCACTAAGAAAAACTTATAACCAGTGGCACTTCAGTAAAGCCATGTGTGTAGAAATGGGCAAACTGGCCTACATCATTGTTCAAGAACACAGAAATACAACTGTCACTAGCAACTTGACCTACTCTGGTGATCAATACAAGACAAGGAGGCCTTGAAGAACCAGTGAAGATTCAGCATGAAGTAACATGAAACTGAAATCTCCATGTGCAGTCAGAACCCAGGTTCCAGTTCTTAAAGGAGGAACACTCAACTCATCAAACAGAATTTCCACTTGAAGAGTTTTTCTTAGAACTTTTAAAAACTCCTGAATTCCTTCTTCAGGTAAACTTTTTAACTGAAAGGAAACTTCATCTTTAAATGGAGCTTTTGCTATGCATGCTGATACCACGTCTGCTCTTCTTCATAGATGAAAATGTGGCTGAGTCCTAGAGAAGAAAAGACACAAAGATTTTAGAGCAAGCCTGGACTTTGGAGCTGCTGGATGCCTTGGAGCTGCTGTTCACTCTTCCATGGGAACGTAGAAGGACTTAAAGCAGAAGTTGTGATTGATTACTAGTGGCAGAAAAATTAATCCAATGAATTCACCTCCTTGTGAATAAAAGCAAAAGTGTTTAAATGAATTTCAAGTTGTCATTTGATTGTTTATTCAAATAAAGGGAAAAGGTTTGCATAAAAATAACAAGAAGTTAATCAGCCAGGCTCCTCCTATTAGCTGAAAACATTTCACCATAGAATCAACTTAGTTTTATTGACTTGACCTCCCTGCTTGTTGGAAGACTATATTCAAATTTTCAATTACAAAATTTGATTGAGCCATTAATTCTAGCTTTCTAACTATTTTGACTAACAGATTAGTTAATACACAGTTTTGATGGATGTAATTTGCCTATTGTCCCTTTTATGGTGGATAATCTGCTTGCTTGAACCTATTTTTAGTGCCTACTTCTATATTTATTCTGATTCATATTTACCTTATAGTCTCTTATAACACTTTTGTTTAATATTTAAAAACGGGTCTGGCAAAAGGGCTGATTTTTTTTAATTAAATCTAATTATTAAATTAAGCATATAGTCACTAATTTGAAGTTATTCTACATAAGAATGCATACACATCATTTTTATTTCACAGTTTGTGCTGTGTTTTCCAGCTTTTATTTGAGAGTTTTTGGATGGATTGAATTTTCTTTGAATTATTTCAATGTTGTACATGTATTACACGTTAAAGTTGATATTTTTTGTTTTTTTTATTTCTTTTTTAAATTTTATAATTTAATTTAATTTTACATATCAGCCACAGATTCCCCTGTCCTCCCTCCTCCTGCCCCCCCTCCCCAGCCCACCCCCATTCCCATCTCCTCCAGGGCAAGGACTCCCCTGGGGATTCAGCTCAACCTGATAGATTCTGACCAAGTTGTTTGTTTTTAATATATTTATCTTTCTGTTTATCAGATTCCATGTATAATGAGCTTTGCAATCTTAATGATTCTTCATTCTGTTAGCAATTAATATGTAGTATCTCACAATTCTAGTGAAATATTTATTTCATCATTTTTCTCTTGAACTCTATAGAGTTTTTGTTTTTAAGAATGTCTCTGTATGAGAGCTCATCATTCAATGATTCTGTCATGTGAGGTTCCTTTGGCTCTGTAATATAGATTTCATGACCTAAAATGAAAGCCAGAGGGGAAGGCAACCATTATTTTGGCTGAAATTGCCTAGTAGAGCACCTGTTTAAAGAGTCCCTAACATGAGCTGGAAAAGGAGGTATGAAAAATGATTCATGTATCTATTCCTTCAACTCCCCATAAGACTTAGATCCTTGAATTAACATTTTTTTTTTTTTTTGGTCTGTGCTTTCCTTATACCATACTTCTAACAATCATTTATTCTTTCCCTTAGGTTAAATTTCAGAGAATTTTGATGACTTATTTCTAGTATATTCCCCAGTAAAACTATTTTGATGGGAAAATAGCAAAGCAAGTTCCTTATGCTGTTTTCTGAGGGCTATTCTAGTGCATGTCTTTTAAGGACTTGAATTTGTATGATGTTCCATGAAATGAATATGCTAAGCATTTTACTGAGGCTTGTGTAGAGGACTCACTGAAGTAGGTTTTAGGAGTTTAAACTGAAAGGTATGTTTGTGTTGCATTGTAGAGTAATTTGAACTAACACTGGGAATTTGGAATTTTTTACACAAATTAAAGAAAGTTGTGCAGTTGCATGAGAGACTACTGTGGTGGCTAATCTTGTCAACTTTGTTGGATTGATAAATACCTGGGATATTAGTGAATCACAGCTTTGCCTCGACCTGTGAGGTACTTACCAAGTGAAAGGAACTAATGGGGTACAAATATCTCTGTGAGTGAGGGGCAAGTCTGCATGGAGTAAAGGGGGATAGGGAAGAGAATTGCTTCTGTAAGCATCCTCTTCCTTTATCTCTGAGCCACTGGGAAGCAAGCTTCACTGCTCCATCACAGAGACTTTGCACAGGACAATAAAACCTCCAAAACTTGGGCCAAAGGATGACTTCTTTTTGTAAGTTCTCTGTCTACAATGTGAAGGTTTAACAGAGCTATGGAAAAGTAGTCAAAAACAAATCTCTGTTCGTGAAATCTGTTGGGAAGTAAAAGGCTTTCTGTTTTCCTGGTAAATCCTTCCAAAAGAGGAAAATTATTATTACTGCGTAAACCTGAAAGCTATGTTGATAAAAATATTGATATAATTCTTCACTAAACAAAAAATTTGAAATTCACAAGGAAACACACACATAAACATACAGAGAAACCAACACAAATAGACAACAAAACAAAGAAGACAAATATCCAAAGCAATTTTTAACAAAAAGATTAATTACTTGGACTATATTGGAGTATATTAGAGCACCCAATAATAAACCCAGATATCTATATCCAATTGATTTCTGGAAAAAAAAAACCATAATGTTCAAGGATGTTTATTTTATGTATTTTTTTACTGTGTATTTCTTTAAGTCTTTCTGTGTGTATATGCATGTATATATGAGTTCCTGTGGAGGTCAAGAGAATGTATCACACTTGCTAGATCTAGGTTTACAGGTGTCTGTGAGCTGCCTGAGGTGGGTGGATACTAAACTCTGATCCTCTGAAAGAGCAGCTAGCTTTCCTATTGACTGAGCCATCTCTTCAGGCCTTGAAAAGTGTTGTAATAAGTGATACTGGAAAAACTGCATTTCTACATTTAGAAGAATTTATTTAGAGCCCTATCTCTGAACCATTACAAATATCTCAGTATGGATTAAAAGCTTACATATACGATCAAAATTCCCAAAACTACTAGAAGAAAATATGGAGAAATGCTTTAGGCTATTTTCCTGAACAAATAATTGTTGGATAAGACCCCACATGCACATAAACTATAATTGAGACTGCATTGAACTGAACATTTTCACAGCAAAGGAAAGCAGTCAAAAGGGAGCAAAAATATGAAATATAGAATGGGAGAAGATATTTGCCAACTGATCATTCAACAAAGGTATAATTCCCAGAACATATAAGGAATGCAAAGATCTCAAAAGGAAAGATTAAATAACATGTCTTAAAAAGAGCCAAAAAGCTGAATAGACATTTGTCAAAGTGAGACATACACATGGTAAGCAGAGAAATGAAAAAGTTCAGTTGTATTAATCATTAGGGAAATGCAAATCAAAATCCCAATAAGATATCCCCTCACCCAATGATAATGGCTGTTTACACAAAGTCAAAAATCTAACACAGGAGCCGATGTAGAAAAGAAAGTCTCTTGCACAGTTAGTGAACAGAGTACAGACAGTGTGTGTTCTCAGAGAAACCAAAACAGAATGACAATAGCATCCTCTGACCCCACCATGAGTACACATCCAAAAAAATTAAAATTAATATGCTGCAAATATAGCTGCACACTGTAGTGGGTAGCCATCCCAGCATTGGCCTGGAAGTTCCAACCCCCATTGAGGCTTCAGTAATGATCACGCCCACAAGGCGGGGCAGACAAGGGAGCAGAAGATGGAGGATCAAGAGGAGGTCGCTCTCTTGGTTCGGGGACGCTGGATGCAGGAGGTAGACCGAGCAGAGTTCTCCAGAGAACACCGCCGGACTGCGCTATACCTTTGCCAGACCCTGCAACCTACCCCTTCATTTGTAAGTTACCCCACAAAATAAACCTCCCTTTTAACTACGTGGAGTGGCCTTAATAATTTCACCAATAGCACACCTATACTTACTGAAGTATTTTTCACAATAGGCAGGATGGAGAATGGATGTAGTTAGAGTTTTCCTGCCTGGCCCACAGTCAGGACAAATCTCTCTTACCCGCCAGGCCCACAGTCGCTCAGACCCAAACAAGAAAGCACACAGAAACTTATATTGCTTACAAACTGTATGGCCATGGCAGGCTGCTTGTTATCTACCTTTTCTATCTTAAATTAACCCATTTCTGTTAGTCTATACTGTGCCACATGGCTTGTGGCTTACCAGTGTCTTTACATGTTGCTTTTCATGGCGGCGTCTGGCGGTGTCTCCCTCCACCCTTCTACTTCCCAGAATTCTCTTCTCTCTTGTCCCACCTATACTTCCTGCCTGGCCACTGGCCAATCAGAACTTTATTTACACAGAGCGATATCCACAGCAAATGGACCTTAATATTCAGTAATCAATGAAAGGACAAAAAGACGTAGTACACAAACACAATGGGGTATTTATCTACTTTATTTTTACTTATTTATTTATTTATTTTTGTTTTTTCAAGACAGGGTTTCTCTGTGTAGCTTTTCGCCTTTCCTGAAATTCGATTTGTAGCCCAGGCTGGCCTTGAACTCATAGAGATCTGCCTGGCTCTGCCTCCCGAGTGCTGGGATTAAAGGTGTGCGCCACCACTGCCCGGCCTACTTTAAAAGCATAAAATTATGTCATTTGTTATGATGTGGATGAGCCTGGAGAACATGATAGTAAGTAAACTAAGGTACAGAATGACAAATATCACATGTTCTCACTTGTAGACAAATTTCTAAGCGGTCTTATTAAATAAAAAAACATGGAGCCAAATATAGGGGTGAAAGCCTTAGAAATCAGGGAAATAGGAATAGCCACCAGCTAACCTTACCTCGCCACACTGCAGCTTCCAAAATGAGTTACTTCCTGTCTACCCACACCTTTATTGCCTTGCTGTTCTGCCCTCTCATCAGCTCTTAGCCCAGCTACCTCACTTCCTTGTCACTGCCTGTCTGTACAGACCTCCAGGTCTCTATGGGTGGTACTGTGATCAAAGGTGTATATCACCACGCTTGGCTCTGCTCCCTAGTATGGCTTTGAATACTCAGAGAGACCCTACCTGATAAGTGATCAGATTAAGGGCATGTGCTACCACTGCCTGACTTCTATGTTTACTTAAAATGGCTTGCTATTTCCTCTCCAGGCAAACTTTATTTATAAACATACAAATAAAATATCACATTTCCCCTTTTTGTCTAATGAAAATTTTTAAAAATTTTAAAAAGTTATAACTAATATAAGAAAAACTATATACAATAAATACAAGCAATAAAATAACAGCAATGTCCAGTCCATTTGAATCTGACAAATTCAGAGAAAATATTCCATTATCTATCCTATTTTGGTGAGTCCAAAATGTACCTAATTCACTTTCTATCCTAACTTGTATTACCAATACTCACTAACAAGTTAACAATCAAAATTTTATTTTGTGGCATTAAACCCAAATGCTGGTATACCAAATACTTGGGCAAATGAAAGGGAGAGGAGCTTAGTAAAGGGTGAATGTTGCTGTTTGGGAGGAGAAAAACTTTTGATATTGAATGATTAAACAACAGTGTGAGTATGAATGGCAATAAATGTATTTATTTAACATTTGGAGAAATTGGAAAATTATTAAAATAATGTATATGTAAAATATTCAGAATGGTCCACTCTTCAGTGTAAATTTAATAAAAATTATGTTGTTCCTACAGTACAAGGCAATTAAAAGTATTTAAAAACTCATAATCTGATGCACATTATGGGCAATTTTATGAGCAAATCATGAGGACAGAAAGACTTCTTAACTCATGTTACATGCAAATAGGTGCAATCTACTGCATTCATGTCCTCTAAAGAAACAATAATGTTTCAGAACTCATTATGACATGTAAAACACACATATTCACCAGTGATTGAATTGACTATCTGTGCTAGCAAATCGGCACTAGCCAAAGAATAAATAAGTTTTTGGTATGTTCATGACAAAAAGTAAATTTGCTGCTCAAAGCCAGGCAGAGCTAGAACCTGCTCCTCCCTCCCCCAGATACATGAGACCTGGAAAATACTTCTTTTGTATTGACCTTCCACCATAATGGTTCTGTGTCCTTGGAAAAGACATTTTTTTAAAGTCAGGGGCCAAAACTTGATTTGTTTTCAAAATGATGACATCTCATGTTTATGGAGAAAAAAACATCACAAGTTTCCTAAAGAAACACTCAATAAAAAAGGGAAAAGGACACAGGTTTCTGCTTCCCTTTGTAAACCAAGAAAAATCTATTTCTTCCCTCTTGTTCCTTGCAGTGAAACAGCATTTGGCTAAAATGTGAAAGGTTTTCACATTTTCGTATTATTCCTTGATCTTGGGAAAATGGTTACAAAAAATAAATTTCCTTTACAATGAATAACTCACAAAAATGATTCTGTACTTGACAATGGCTTCTTTGGTTTGCCCTATTGCTGATTTGTTCTTACCAAAACCAAGGCACACCGTGGAAGGAGATTGAAGAATGTGATGTAAATTCATGTTCTTCCACATTTTGGGTCAGCAATCTTCACTATGTCCCACAAACCATGGCTTATATTTTAACCACAAAAAATATATATAATCTGTATATAGGAGGGCTGCTGTTTTTTTGTTTGTTTGTTTGTTTGTTTCTTGTTTTTTGTTTTTTTAGTTAATCTTGTATCCCACCATTTCACTGAACGGTGATAAAAATAATTTATCAGCTGTAGGAGTGTCATGGTGGAATTATTCAGGACACTTATCTATACTACCATACAACCTGTAAATAAAGATACATTGACTTCTCTCTCTCTAATTTATATTCCCTTGATCTCCTTCAGTTGTCTTATTTCTCTAAGACTTCTAGTACTGTATTGATAGATATGGAGAGAGTGGACAACCTTGTCTTGTTCCTGACTTTAATGGACATGTTCTGAGTTTGTCTCCATTTAATTTGATGTTGGCTGTAGGCTTGCTGTAAATTGCCTTTATTACCTATAGTTATGTCCCTTGTATCTCTAATCTCTCTAGGGCATTTGTCATGAAGGCATGTAGAATTCTGTCAAAGGACTTTTTTTTGCATGGAATTAGATGGTCATGTGGGTATTTTTCCTTTTAGTTTTTTTTTTTTTATATGATAGATTACACTTAGTTATTTTTGTATGTTGAGACATCCCTGAATCTCTGGGATGAAGTCTACTTGATTATGGCAGATGATCTGTTTTATGTGTTCTTAGATTCTGTTTGCAAGGATTTTATTAAATATTTTTCTTCTATGTTCACAAAGGAATGTACTCTGTAATTCTCTTTCTTTGTTGAGTCTTTAGTGGTTTGGGTATCAACTACAAATGGACTGAGAAAGAAATCAGGGAAACAACAACTTCTACAATGGCCTCAAATAATATAAAATATTGTGAGGTAATTATAATCAAGCAAGTGAAAGACATATATGATAAAAAAAAACTTCAAGACTTTGAAGAAAGAAATTGAAGAAGATATCATAATATGGAAAAATATCCCATGTTCAGTATTTTTAACAGAGTAAAAATGACCATCTTACCCAAAGCAATCTGAGTATTCAATGCAATCCCCCACAAAATTTTTTACAGACCTTCAAAAGACAATTCATAACTTCATGTGAAAAAAACGGATAGTTACAAACAATCTTGAACAATGAAAGAACTGCTGAATGTATCACTATCTGTGATTTCAAGTTGTACTAAAGAGTTATATTAATAAAAACAACATGATGTCAGCATAAAATCAAACACACTGATCAATGGAATCAAATCTAAGACCTGGACATAAACCCACATCCTGTGGACACCTGATTTTTTGGTTAAGAAGCCAGAGGTATACACTAGAAAAAAGACAATATCTTCAACAGATGGTGCTGGTCAAACTGGAAGTCTGTATGTAGAGGAATGCAAATAGATCCATGTTTATCACCCTTCACAAAAATCAAATGAAGTGGATCAGAGACCTCAACATACAACCAAATATGCTGAACCTGATAGAAGACAATTCTGGGAATAGCCTTGATCACATTAGTACAAGAGACGACTTCCTGAACAGAACAACACAACAATAGTGCAGGCACTAAGATAAAAAAAATAAAAATATGGGACTTGAAGCTGAAAAGCTTCCATGAGGCAAAAGACACTGTCAATTGTATAAAACAGCAGCCTACATAATGGAAAAATATTTTTAACAACTCCAAATCCAATAGAGGACAAATATCCATAATCTATAAAGAACTCAAGAAACTAGATATAAAAAGAGCGAGTGCCTATGCGGAGGCTTCACCCCTGCATTCTAGTCACTTTGGCATGAGAAACTGCTCTGCGGGCTATGGAAAGAGAAAACTGGACACCAACCAAGCCACAAAATCTTTAACCAAAATCTGTCCTGGCTGCAAGATGTACAGGGGCAGTGATGGCTCAGAACTTGTGGTAGTGGCCAACTAATATCTGATTCAATTTGAGACTCCCTTTGTAAGAGAAAATCCATGACCAACACTGCTTAGATGCCCAAGAACAGAGATTGGACAGCCCAGAGATCTAGGGTAGAACCAGACACAACTGGTCTAAAACAAAGAGTGGATGAAATGATTGCTAATGATATTCTGCTATACTCATAATTTGATGCCTTTTCCAGTCATCAGAGAGGCTTCCTGTGGAAGGAGATGGGAGCAAAACTGAGACCCACAGCCAGATGTTATGTGGAGAGTCTCCATCAGCTCCCCGTTCCTGTCCCCCTCCTACCCCCTCTTTAAAGGAAGATCCGAGAAACCCCACAGAGGAGGCAGAGGAAAGACCCTAGGAGTCAGATGGGATGTAGGACACCATGAGAACATGGCCCACAGAATCAACTAAGCAGGACTTACATGGGCTCACGGAGACTGCAGGCGCAAGCATAGGGCCTACATGGGTGTGCTCCAGGTCCTCTAAATAAATATTGCAGGTTGTTGTTTCTGTGAGAGACCTAACAGTGGGAATGGGTTTATCTCTGACACTTTTACCTCCTCTTCAGCATCTCTTCCTCCTTTTGAGTTGCTTTGTCCAGCTTCCATATGAGGGCTTCTGCCCTGTCTTAGTGGATCTTGTTCTGTGGGTTTGGTTGTTGTCTCTTGGAAGCCTGCTCATTTCTGATTGGAGAAGGAAAGGAAGGAGATCCTGGTGGATAGAATATAGGTGGGGGAGCTGGGCAGAGGGAAAACTGTTGTAGTGATGTACTGTATGAGAGGAGAATCTATTTTCAATAAATAAAATAAATTCCTTCTCATAATTCTTCTAGATAATCTTTCAACAGTTACACTTAATATTCTGTAGTTAAATATATTGTAATATCTATGCCTTACTAAAAATCTTGGAGCTATAAACTATATAGTTCTTTTAAAAATTCCCAAATTTGTTTTACTACATAGAATGGAAGTATGAATTAATTCATTTTATTGTAGGGTGAGTTATTGTACAGTATATGCATACATACTTTCGCATTTCAGAAATGAAATCATGAGTCAGCAGGATGCATACATTGTGCCTATAAAGGTTTATACTTTTCAAATGTTGAGGAAATTTCTGAGGCAATGGGTATATCTAAAATGTAAATACAACATTCCTTCTCTCTACTTCCTAATACTTGTCCCCACACTTAACTGACAAGGCCTTTGCAAAATACTATAGCAAATTAAGTTCAGAGTAAACTATCTGTACATTGTTTATGACCCCAATACCACTATATTTATTTACAGTCTAATTGTATACCCGAGTATAAAAGGAAAAAATAGTTTCACCATAAACTGACAAACCACTGCCCAAATGCCTGTCAGATACTGTATGTGTGAATAAACACGTCTAGTCTCAAATTTAGCAAGCCAAATATGACAGAGCAATATAGCAGCTTAGTTGATTTTTTTTTTAAAATACAACTATGCCTTTTTGAAATTGGGACATATTGTCACATTTCTAGAGAGCAGAGAAAGTGAAACTCCAGAATATACATAATGATTGACCACATCAAGGTAATTTAAATTCTTATCTTCCAAACATTTAAGCAGTGTAAACTGTGAACATTCTATTGTGTCTGGCAGACTCACACTTATTTCTGCCATCTATTATTTGGTGAATATTATCTGACCTCACCTACCCTCTCCCCTGGCATTTCTAGTGCATGAAGATCACTATTTTAGTCTCAGCATCTACAATGTAAACATTCATGGTTTCCAAATATAAGCAAAAACATGTGGTATTTGTTCTCTGTGGTGATATTGTGCTCCCCAAAATATTGTGCACCCTAATAAACTTATCTGGGTTCAGAGAACAGAACAGCCACTAGATACAGAGGCCAGAAAATGGTGGCACTCACACCTTTAATCCTAGCTTTCTGGAGGCAGAAATCCTTCAGGATCTCTGTGAGTTCAAGGCCACACTGGAAACAGCCAGGCATGGTGACTCACACCTTTAATCCCAGGGAGTGATGACAGAAAGCAGAAAAGCATATAAGGGTTGAAAACCAGGAACTAGGCTGGTGAAGCTTTTAGGGTTTTAGCAGCAGTTCAGCTGAGATTTATTCTGGATGAGGACTCAAAGGCTTCCAGTCTGAGGAAATAGGATCAGCTGAGGAATTGGCAAGGTGAGGTGGCTGTGGCCTGTTCTGTTTCTCTGATCTTTCAGCATTCAACCCAATAACTGGCCCTGGGTTTGTTATTATTAACAAGACCTTCTAACAATTCATGCAACAGTTCTCTTATACTGGAGTTATTTCATTAAATATGGTGTCCTCCAAGTAACCTATGTTACCATAAATGTCTGGATTTTATGTATGTAAATAGCTGGATTATATTTCATGATCTATACATGTATTTTCTTCAACCACTCACACGCTGTCTTAGA
This sequence comes from Onychomys torridus, assembly GCF_903995425.1. Taxonomy (NCBI): domain Eukaryota; kingdom Metazoa; phylum Chordata; class Mammalia; order Rodentia; family Cricetidae; genus Onychomys; species Onychomys torridus. The sequence goes on from NC_050452.1 coordinate 41,548,865, forward strand.
GTTTCTATTGATGTGAACAGACACCATGACCAAGACAACTCTCATAAAGAAATTCATTACATTGACAATGACTTGTGGTTCAGAGTTTTAGTCCATTATCATCATGGCAGAAAACACAGCAACATCAAGGCAAATATGGTTCTAGAGAAGTAGCTGAGAGTTCTACATACATATCGGAAGACACAGCAAGAGAGTGTGAGCCACTAGGCCTGGCTTGAGATTCTGAGACCTCAAAACCCACCCCTGGGTGACACATTTTCTCCAAAACCACCACAGTCACCCCAATAAAGTCACACCTCCTAATGGTACCACTTCCTATAAGCTTATGGGGGGCCATTTTTCTTCAAACTGCCACATGCCAATAGACTCCTCAGCTAATTCTGTATCTTGACTACTGTGAACAGTGTCCAAATAAACACAACAGTCCAGACACCACTGAATTAAGATTTTTTTTCCTTCAGGTACAAAGCCAGCAGCAGGACTACTAAAGCTCCCTTTTTATCAAAACTCCATTTTGCCTTTTTTTTAAACTCTGGCAATTTGCAGCAGACATAAGACAATCCTCTTTCACTGCATTGTTACATTTATTATAACTATTCTAACTGGGCTGGAATGATGTCTTGCTATGACTTTGAATTTCAAATTCCTAAGAATTTTTGCATAAGACTATTAGACATTTATTTCTCTCATTTTGATAAATGCCTGTCACACAACATGCAAATATTTCCTGTGATCCCTCAGGAGGTGTCTGCATTCTGTTCCCTGGGTACACAGAAGCTTCTTAGAGATGTCATCCCATTCATTTATTTTTCTTGATTCTGTTGCCACTTCTCCTTCTGGAGTCATAACTAGGGCTAGAGAGATGTTTTAATAGTTTAACAAAAAAAGAACTATTTGTCCATGACAATCTCTTGAAGCATTTTTTTTCTATTCTTTCTCTTTATATTTGCATTTTCTTGGGTCTTACAGGTTTTTTTTAAATCATTTTAGTTGAATATAATATGAATATATATAATTTCATGTAATGAGAGAGGAATCTAGTTTCATTTTTTTAAATAGGAAGAGGCAGTTTTTCCTGTACCATAAATTAGGAAAAAATTCCGGTTGTTTCTCCAATGTATGCTCTTGGTCATTTTTTTAAAATCAATTGGTCACAATTATGTATATTAACTTCTTGGTTCTCTATTCTGTTAAAATGTATATGTCAGCTTTAAAGCTGACACCATGATGTTTGGTTACAATAATTCTGCAGTATATTTGGTCTCAGGTTCCCTAGAACTCCCGTTTTGTTCCTTTTACTTGTAATTGTATTAATCATTCAGTTTGTGTGTGTGTGTGTGTGTGTGTGTGTGTGTGTGTGTGTGTGTGTGAGAGAGAGAGAGAGAGAGAGAGAGAGAGAGAGAGAGAGAGAGAGAGAGGGAGGGAGGGAGGGAGGGAGGGAGAGAGAATGAGAGAGAGAGAGAGAGAGAGAGAGAGAGAGAGAGATTTTAGCAATAGTAAATCTTCCACACTACAATGTAGAAAAAAGTTTTGACTTGCATGGATAATTATTTTGTAGCTGTTGGGGAAGTTGGGGTAGGGTTGGTATTTATTCATATAATGATATACTACATTACAGAAATGTTGCTGGTATTGCATGTTGGCTTTATATTTTTAAGCTACTTATTTGTTTGAGTCATTTCTAGTCATTTTGGAGACATTGTACATTTAGGCTGTCTCCCTGAGGTGTGTCATATATACATTGTATCTTTTCATGCAGGCTTACCACTTCCATCCAACCTAGCCACACCCTCTTCCCAAAAGGATGGACGAGTAAATCCTTCTATAGAAGCTGTTCTTAAAACCTCAGTATTACCCTCTCACTGACTATTGAAAGGTTGTTAATTTAACTTTAGGTTTATCTTTGCCTTCCAGGATTTGGCTGGAATAAACAAATAAATTGGGCTAACAATATATAAATGGCTATTCAAAGAAAATATAACAATTATGAACTGCTTATAGTAAGCATACAAAACTATAGAAAAGCACTTTATAATAGAGCATTAATCCATTAAGCATTCACTTGAAGGATCCAGGTCTTGACACAGAATGTGTAACTATAGATAATTCTATTTTCTTCTTACTGAAAGTCCCTCATAGACTGCTAATATTAATGTGACATAATTCATACCGTATTTTAAAAAATTTTTAAACCCCTATAAAGGTTCTGTGTCAACACGCAGTGCATTTATAGTAAAATAAAAGTAATTTCCAATGAAATAATAATGATTGAGCCAGAAATGATTCAAACATATAAAGTGAACTAATACAGAGGGTCAGTTACAGACAAAGACTATAAGAAAATGTACCCACAATCAAATATTTTTCTGTTGTTTATTATATCCCATTTTGCAAATTTATCCTCTAATTTCTACAAAGATTCAAGAACTTAAGAATGTAACAGGTCCCAAAATAATACTTGAAACTATGTCCTATTTTATATAACAAAAGAATAAACTCCATTACAAATACTATAAAGGAGAATAAATTCCAGAGTCAGAGAAATCATTTCAATGAGCTCATCTTGTTCAAAGAATCTTCATACACTCATGGAATCAAGAATGCTGATGAGTTGATAATTAATGATATAGAATATCAACAAAATGATAATAAAATAGAATTTTTCTAATTGGCACACTCTAGTGGAAACAAAAGTATGCTAATTAGTCAAAGTTATGATTAACAAAGGCCCCAAGGAATACCTTGTACTGCACAATATGCACTTTTAATTAGGGTATTGTTTACAAAAATAGCTGGAGACATGATTCTTTTTCATGAAAATCCTTAGACTTTCCAAGCATAGGTAACAACATATTATAAATAAGTTGTCTGAGATGCAACTCAGATAAGTTATGCCAGAAAGGATGCTTCACTGACTTTCTTATAAACAACATATTTATGAAAATAAATTTATGTGTAAAAACATGCCTTGCAATCTGGTATTGATGGCAGTGCTGCTAATACAAGCAAAACTATTCAAAATTCAAACCATGCTACATTCGCATTAAGATAATAAATTAAACACAAGCAGACTCTGAAAACCGGGAAGTGGATTTGAGTCAGCTAGCAAATTGCATTCTACCACAGAAGGATAGCTCAAGTACATGTGGACTCTAGTAAGGATCTCATAAAGCTCTTCACTCCTCCATGCGTCTTATAGCTCCATAACTTTGTGGGTCAAGTGACTGGATTTGAAGTCTGTATCTACCCACTTGGTAATAAGGCTACACAAATGGTAATTAATTAATCTGACTGAAGACAGATAAAAGGTACTTGTCAAGTGTACACAAGTAGCTGTGCTCCCCTGTTAGAACTTCCAAACAAGCTCTCAAATTCATTTTAAAGCCCGATCACTATCACTCAAAGAATGTTGTAGTTACTAAATGAAATCATCATATTTTTTTTTCTCTTTGAAGCTGTCAGGAATTAAGAAGCACAGTAACCTTTTATCTGTTCTTCACCAATTCCTACCTGCCCACGTGTAGGCAGTCTTGTAGAGAGACACACAGAAGAATGAACTTCACAGTAAAGACAATACACAGATCTGAATGTTATGCCTGAGTTGTCTTCAGTCCTCTATTCGGGGAAGGTCGTCCTCTTGAAATAGTTCAGTGTCTTGTGGAAAGTACTGCATTCCCCCGTGCCAATTTGAATAAGCAGTCACTTTCCCCACACTTGTGACATACATTTATCAGTCACAAATAATTGACAATAATTACTAATGAGATAATCTATGTAAAGTTTCAGCATTAGTAGTGTTCAATTTTGTTATTCATGCTTTTTGCTCTTGACTTAAATCTCTCTTCCATGAAGGTATGGAAACAAATGCAAGGTTATTTTCTTCTATACCTTCTTTGAAGAAATAGGTATTTTTTCTCTCTTGTCTTCATTAGGATAACTAATTGAGTTCTTATTATTCCTCCAATAACCATTACATTCAATGAATAGTGTATGTAGAACAATGTCTATACTGTTTAGATACAAAGTAGCATGAAAGAAGACCATAAATGATTTTAAAAATAAATACAGCATCTATGGAATCCCTTTCATAAGGACTTTTGTTCCCCATGATTAATTATTATTTTATTTTAAATAATATAACATGAGGAAAGATCTCTGGATATTTCAAGAGCAGAAAATAATCAAAATCACAGAATTAGAGATATTTAACACTAAAATGAGAGTTAAAAAAACTGATCAGTGTTCCTAACTATAACACTGAAAGTGATCAGATAGGTTATGGAATCAAATGCTGTCAATGGATGAAAGGTCCAGTAAACAACACAAAATGCATCCCGTCCAGAAGAGGCAGCCTTGATTCAGTTCTATACATGAGAAATTAAAAGCCATTCTGTCTTAAATTCATTTTATTTTTAAGATAAATTGATCTATATTTTATATACTCTTTTTTATTAGTTTCTTTTGAGTTACTGTAATAAAATATGTGACAAAACAACTAATGGAAGGATAATTTATTTTGTCTCATGACTGCAGAGGGAATTCAAACTATCTTAGTGGTTAAAGAAGGACGCAGTGCATGGCGGCAGATGCATGTGGTGGTGGCCATTCCCATGATGGAGGATCAGGAGACCAAATGTCAAGAAACAAAGCCAAGCCCGCATTCTTTAATATTCACCCATACTTTGCTAGGAGAGACCTTCTTTTCCTAGCAAAACTGTAAGTCTTAAAGACTTTACAGTCACCAGCAAAACAGTACTACCAGCTAGGAAAGGTGTCTTCACAACACACGTGAAACCAGAACATACTTTTAGATGCCAATCTATGTCATTTTGAGAGTTCCTCATTCATTAGAAACATCCACAGACAGCCAATCTATGAATTCAGTGATAAAGCGAGTCATCTCTCTGCATGCATGAGAAATATTAATGAATGAAGCCGCTGTACAGAAAACAAATCTTTACATTGTTTGGGGTGATGACACAAGCCTTTAATCCCAGCACTTGGGAGGTAGAAGTAGGTAGAATTAAAGGCCAGACTGATCTGTCAGAAGGTGACATATTCCTTATTCTTACTCTGTAACAATCAAGTGTGTGGCCACCAAACCCTTCTTTGGAATCTTTCTTTATTCATCTTATCAATATAGTGATATAAAATCATGATTTCATACTGCTGAAATACTCCACCCTCTAGAATCTGCTACCAACATCTACATTTTTAAAAATTCACATTATTTTTAAGGTCAAACTAAAATGAATTTTTTTTTCTGAAAACAGAGAGCACAATTCAATTATTCATTTAATTTCTTCATTTTAAAGGATGGCAGAGACATTAGATGACTACTAAATATTTCCTGAATGAATTAGTATATAAATTAATGTATGAGTAAGTGATTGCCCCACTCAGAGATGGTGATTCCATCTTTTAAAACCTAAAATACTTTTTGTATTTTGAATGCTACTTGCTTTAACTGTTTGACTCTGCTACATTTCATGAGTAAGCTCCAGAAAGAGTGTTATGTTATCATCAATGTACTGTCAATGCCCTTGCTCCTTTTCAGATGTAAGGGGCTGAGATCTACGTGATCCCAATTGAAAACCCTAGGAGTTGACTGAGGATATCACAAAAGATCTCTTTGAATCAGGAATTCCTAAATCATTTCTCTTCCCATGACATTTCAAGATCTTCACAAGCAGGGACTCTCCCTACCAACTCTTGTAGTAGTGAGCTCAGTGACTTCCCATGTGATAAGTGTTGGTAAAGAGAAATGAATACTTGAGAAGGCTATGTCTTACTCCAATTTTACATTACCAATTATATTTAAGTGCATTTTTCTTATTCATTACAACAGTCCTATTGGATATCCCAATAATTAAAAGAAACTAAGATATGACTGTAAACAAATTGAAATGTCTAATTTTTCAATTATGTTTACCATCATGTTACTATTGGTTGATCTTATATCAAACACTACCTTGAGTAGGAGGAAATAAAGGCAAAGAGAAAAACACAAACCAGTGGGAGAAGTAAAATGTGTAAAAATGGAGACTGTACTGAGTAAAGCTAAGGCAGGGAAAGGGATGAATCCTTCCTGGGGTGAACCATCACTGCCATGCTAATGTTTAAGGAAATGTCCTAGAATAAAATAGCAAATCATCTAAATTGTTATCTTCATTTCTTTCCACCTATGACATATAAAAGAGAAGACAAATAATATGACACAAAATCTTTCTTCCTGTATTTCACTGATGAAATCTCAATATTTCTCCAATTTATTAAAAAAGAAACATGCTGTTAATCACCAGATTTTTAAATTTTAAGTGCATGATTTGCATGTCAAACCAAACTGACAGTCATCTCTTCACAGCCAATTCCACACATGTGATCTTGCCACATACTCTGCAGCCCCTGAGACGATTGTACCCCAGATAGCAGAGTTATTTGAATGTATTTAATATTTCATAAGTAACCACCCTTTGCATGACAGCTTGACACAGTGAATGTTGATTATTTAACCAAGTTTCTGAAGGACAGGAACCTCAGAGTGGCTAACTCAGGGTCTCCAGAAGTGACAGTTGAGCTCTCAGTTGCCATCTTCAGGATCCACTGGGGATGGAAACCTGCTTGTGAGCTTACTCTGGTGGTTGGTGGGATGTTTCAGTTCCTTGCTCATTGTTGAAAGAATCATCATTTTCTCACAATATGACTGTTGATAACAACTTCCTCCAAAACATGAGATTTCAAAAGCAAGACAGAAGAGAGGAAACCTAAGGCCATTTACAGAGTTTCAAGCCAGTTTAAAGAAAAGAACAGTCCACCAAATGACAGCACTTCACAACTGGCTTTTGTAAGAGGCGCTTGGACAGGGTTGCATGAGGGGAAGTTTTTAGAGCAGGACACATTCTGAAGACAACAGCATGTAGCCATCATCCAGAAGTAGAAGGGAGCAAAGGAAACAAGGAAGTCAGAGGAGAATTGATTCTGCAGTGTGTGGCATTCACCAGCAATAAAAGCATCTGGATCAGTGAGTTCTGAAGAGCAATTGCAGTTGCATGACTTTTAGCTGTGTGGTTCATCTTGTCTCTGGTTGACAGATGTTGGGTGAAGTTTAATGGAGTAAACAAAGCAGATAGGCACGAGCTTGCTAAGCAGATGCTTAGTTAGGCTGTATTTAAGGTAATTAGGTATACGAGGATCTGTACAGGCTTGGAGTCAGTGGTCCTACTCTGTTGTAAAAATTTATAGTAGCACCTAAGATGGAACTGCGATCTTTTATATTGATCTCTGAATTGATAAACTATCACTTCTGTTGTATGAAAATGATCATGGATAAATTTCAAAGCAACTAAAAAAGGGGACAGCCCAAGTAAGCAAAAGGTGAATAATCTAGGATGGAGGGTGTCTAAAGCTGAGTGACAATTGGCCTTTATTTGGGGTTATTTCTTCAGGGACTTGCTCTTCTCTCTTTCTACTCTGTTAGGTGACACAGTGTCCAGTTAAAATGAGAAAATGAGAGCCTTGACTGTCAACAAATTATATATGTGACTTCCTCAAATATGTTGATATTGTGTTCCCCAAATTATTGTGCACCCTAATAAACTTACCTGGAGTCAGAGAACAGAACAGCCACTAGATACAGAGGCCAGAAAATGTTGGCACACACGTGGTTAAGCCTAACATTCCAGAGGCAGAGATCTGTGTGGATCTCTGTGTGTTCAAGGCCACACTGGAAACAGCCAGGTGTGGTAACAAGAGCCTTTAATCCCAGGAAGTGATGGCAGAAAGCAGAAAGGTATTTAAGGCGTGAGATCCTGGAACTAGAGCTGGTTAAGCTTTTAGGCTTTTGAGCAGCAGTTCAGCTGAGACCAATTTGGATGAGGACACCGAGGCGTCCAGTTTGAGGAAACAGGATCAGCTGAGGAATTGGCAAGGTGAGGTGGCTGTGGCTTGTTCTGCTTCTCTGATCTTCCACCATTCACCCCAATACCTGGCTCCAGGTTTGCTTTTATTAGTAAGACCTTTTAAGATTCATGCTACACTCAAAAATGTCGATCTGCTGACCTTATGCATAATAGAAATTAACATTCTAATGATTCTGTGGAGAGGAATGGAACGAAAGTGTACAATTCAGCTCTGAGGATTTCAACTCTTCTAGAAAAGTTAGGATATACTTGACATTGAACAATGAAGGATACAAAACAATTCTTCTGAGGATAGCTTAAAACTTTTACAGTATGTTTCACTGTTATAAAATTCTTTCACTTTCTGGATTGATTGATTGATTGATTGATTTATATTTTTATTTTTTTGGTTTTTCGAGACAGAGTTTCTCTGTAGCTTTGGAGGCTGTCCTGGAACTCACATTGTAGACCAGGCTGGCCTCGAACTCACAGAGATCCACCTGCCTCCGCCTCCCGAGTGCTGGGATTACAGGCGTGCGCCACCACTGCCCGGCTCTGGGTTTATTTTGATAATTTTTTACCATTTTTAATTAGAAAGAGACATTCTTATTCTTACCAATTATTTGATTATTTCTGAAGATAAATTTATTGGAAGACATATGTTACAGCACATTTATATAAAAGGTGAGTATGAAAAATAAAAGCTTAATATTCAAAAATAGGATAAAGACACTTGAAATATACTTTAAATTTTCCTATTCAACTTTTTCTGCATACATTTTTCTGTGTTTTCTCATATATTAGTGGGAGATATTGTTTTAAGTTATACTTGGGTGCTTTTACCTGTGAAATCTAGATGTGTTAGAACTGTTAATGTTACCAAATAGCTAGTGAATGAATGTATGCTAATAAAAGCAGTTTCTAATCCCTTGCTATATTTGGAATAATGAAGAGCACAAACATATTCCCATGGATGGAAGGGTCTTTCTGTATCTCTCTCTGTCTATTAGTTATTTTTCCCCATGAATATGTTGAAAAACTGAGGTACTAAATTCAATAATACCTCTACTTTAAGAAAACAAAACGTGAGATGTCTTATGTCTAGGATTGTGAATCTCAACTGATTTCTCCAAAAGTGTCCACCCTTGGATAACTGAAACTAGAAATTAGGAAACTGACCCTCCCATACTACAGGAAGGGATTGGATGCCTGACTGATTGCCACCCCCTCTCTCTATAAATTTAAGCATCTGATGTTTTAACTTGTCCTAGTTCCATCAGCCTACACAGATAAGTTATAGAAAATTGAGTATAACCACTCATAAGTGGATACTAGATGTGAGGGAAGGGATGGCCAGACTGCAACCCACAACTCCAGAGAGGCTAGCTAACAGAGAAAGACCCTAGGAGGGACACGTGGTTGACCCAGTGAAGAAGTGGATGAGATCTACATGAGTTGACTGGGTATGGGGGAAAGGGCAGAGGGCAAGGAGTGGGGGATGAGAACATAGGGAAATGGGAGGGTCAAGCTGGAATAGGAACAGAGTGGAAGGGAAGGGAGGGAGATACCATGATAGAAGAGGACATCATGGGAAAAGGAAGAGGCAGGATTTTGGGGAGGCTCTCAGGAATCCACAAGGTTGACCCCACTGCTGGCAGTGGTCCAGAGGGTACCTGGTCTAGCAAATACCCTTAACTGTCATCATAGAGCCCTTGATTGATGGAGGTAGATGCAAAGATCCATAGAGAGGAACCAGGCTGAGCTCAAGGGAATCCAATCGATAAGAGAGAGGAGGGATTTTGCAGGCAGGGGATGTCAACATCATGATGGGAAGACATGCAGAGATGGCCAACCACACTGGTGGAAGCCCATGAACTCTAGACTAGTGGCTGTGGAGCCCCCATGGGGACTGGACTAGGCCTTCTGGATATGGAAGATGGATATTTGGCTCAAACAGTTTGCGGGGCACCCAGGCAGGGGGATTGGGATCCATCCCTGGTGCATAGGCAGGCTTTTGGGAATCTGGTGCCTGTGGTGTGACACCTTGCGCAGCCTTGGTCCAGTGGCAAGGGGCTTGGACCTGCCTAGGCTCAGTGTGACAGGCTCTGCTGACTCCCCATGGGAGACCTCAATTTGGGAGATGTGGAGATGTGGGGATGTGGGGTGGCCTGTGAGAGAGGGCTAAGGGTGGGAGGAGGGAGGAGGTGGGATCTGTGGGTGGTATGTAGAGTGAGTAGAAAATTTCTTAATAAAGAAAAATGAAAAAAAAAAAGAAAATTGAGTAAACCATGCCTTAATCCTCTCTTAATCCCATTTCTCTGTGAGCAGACAGGCAGAACAATCTCTGTCTAGACAGGGATGAGCTTCTACTATCATTCACAAGTGATCTTTGAATCATAACTCATAACTTCCAGGAGGGGAAAGAGATAAACAAACATTTAAATTAGAATAAAGCAAACTCTTTATAGCTTCTTGAGTATCACACTCGATAGGTTATATATGGTTAACGTCTGATTATGCCTCTAAAACTAAATTTGTAATATTTCAACACTTCTCAATTCTTATCAGAATCTAAACTTAAAATTAATATATAATTATATGAGTGTATGTATGTATGTATGTATGTAAGTATGTATGTATGTGCCATCTATCAGATTGCTATCTTGAAAAGAAGGATAAAGCAAATAAACATTCTATTGTATAACAGGGTTGTGAGGTTTTTAGACAGGATCCAGGGATCTTTTTCTTAGGAACTAACTTTTGAGCTAATAGTTAAGGATGAAATTCTTCACATAAAAAGAAAAAAGGAGGATGGTGATAAATAAGAGGAATACCAAAAGGATCATGTTAAAGTCATAAAAAATGAAAGGAAAATAAAATAAGGAGTAGCTGAAGTATACATACACACAAACATACAGATGCTCATGAAGGGAGGGAACAATGAGACTACAGATGTGCATATGAAAAAAATTACGAGAGTCCCTATAAAAACAGTGACTATTTAACTTATTGTCCTAGTGTTAATACTTCTCAAAGGGAAAAATGAAGTCATTAGTTTTTCTGTGACACTGGGCATAAATCAAGACTATCCAAGACAAATAATAATTTATGATATTTCTACTCACAGAGTTTGTTAAAGATTTTACTCTACATCATAAGGGCAACAGGAACTAATTGAAAAGTAACTAATAAGCAAAGGTGATACATAATTATACTTGTGAAAAGTCTCTGAAATAAAAGGGCATGTAAAAATCTGTTATTAGTGCTAAAGAATATATTAAGACATTATGACAACTTAGAGAATTATTATTATAGAGGAAATACAATCGATCATCAATTAAATATGGAAAAAGAATGGAAAGAATGGACTATAACATGCATATTTATAATCTGCCTACATTCCAGAAAAAAAATATACTGGGGCCTTTTAGCTGTAACCACTCAGAGCACACTTGTAGTTGTATGAAGTTGGGTTTGGTGACTCACTGAAGTGAGAAAGAGCATGTACCATGGACAGCTGTGGGCCTCTCAGAACACACAAGCAAGTTTCTAAAGGATTTATATAGTGATTTGGAAAAGGATCAGAATTTTCCATAACCGCTGTTTTGATTACATGAAGAACAGAGCTAAGTAAGCTTGGAAAGAAATAGTAGGAATCTGTATTTATGAGGAAAAGGGGTTGTTTGGGTTATTTTTCATTATTTGTACATTTTTCTTTGGTTGGACTCAGGCATCATCACACCATGGTCTATCACAGTTCTGACACAGCTTTATCTAATGTTTAAGTTTATGAAAAGGTTCATGCACAACATAAGACAGTATCCCTGAGAGTGAGTACTGAGTCACTGAGATTAATATGGGTACATCATTAATACTGAACCAGTTCACATTCACATCACTGCAGCACATGTGAGTATCGAATCAGTTCATAGTAGCATGTACAGTCATCTTGGTAGTATGAATCCAGATCTTACTACATAGGAACAACCCTATTGGCCCTCGTGTGAATACCTGGCCAGCTCACTCTGGCATGAGTATAATTCTCTTCTGATTACTGAGCTAACTCCCCAGTATCAATGCATTCTGGTTATGAGCACTGAGCCAGCACACCCTGGGGTGTATCAGTGTGTATCAGTGGGGTCCCTTTGGTCCTCATTCTCAGTGTCAGAGTATGTTGGCTAAAACCAAGCAGAGGAAGTATTTGAATTCTTAACTCTAGGCTTTAATAAAAAGATTTCGGCACAGGAAACGATGGCTTCCCCAATTACAATCCCAGCACTTGGTTGGTTGAGAAAGGAATATGCTCGGTTCAAAGTCATCATGAGCTATGTTACAGCACAATATGTCACAAAACTAAAAAACAAAAACAAAAACAAAAAACAAACAATATTTATTGACATGAAAACAGCTGAAATTACATATAAAATTACAGTGTATGAATAACATCGTTATAATTCATATGCATCAATCTCACCCATGACAATTTAAAGAAGTAGATATTATTATCTCTTTTTTTTTTCTTTCAGCTCTTAAAATTAGAAAAAAGAGGAAAGGGAAAGGAGAATGTGCTTTCAACTAGAAGATATAATTCCTTTTCTGTTTCATAATGCAAACACACTTTGGATGCCACTCCTCCTCTTCAGCACCATTATTCCCTTTGCCAAGAAGCAGAAGACATCTTCCATGTCATGCCACGAGAGAACAGGTGCATGACTGTGATCCCTTGGTGAAATAGGACAAATAATACAAAACCGATAAAGAACATCTCTGTTCTTTCTTACCAGTCTGTTTAAGTCATGCCAGGAAGTGGGCAGCATCATAGGATAAATGGGAGGGCTCATGAATGGAGGCCTGCATGTAATAAGCTTGTAGCATCCCATGAATGGTCTCATTTGAGGAGCAAGTCCCAAAAGCATTGCAGCAGTTTGAATGCAAATGGCCCCCAGGTGTAGCAGGAAATCTTAACAGGTCTTATTAATAAGATCAAACCTGAGGCCAGTTATTGGGGTGAATGCTGGAAGATCAGAGAGACAGAACCGGCCACAGCTACCTCACCTCGCCAGTTCCTCAGCTGGTCTTGTTTCCTCAGACTGCAAGCTTCTGAGTCCTCATCCCAAAGGCTCTCAGCTGAACTGTGCCACTCAAAGCCTAAAAGCTTAACCAGCCAAATCTAAACCAGCCAAAATGCTATTTGTTTCTGGTCTTCATACCTTATATAATCTTTCTCTTTCTGTCCACACTCCCTGGGATTAAAGGCATGTGTCACCATGCCTAGCTATTTGCAATGTGGCCTTGAACTCACAGAGATCCGCCTGTTTCTGCCTCCAGAGTGCTGGGATTAAAGGCATGCACCACCACCGCCCAACTTCTGCTATGGCTTGCTCTGACCCATTTTCTAGCCACCATTTTTGGCTTTGTTCTAGTGGCTGTCTGTTCTCTGACCCCAGATATGTTTATTAGGGTGCACAATATTGTGGGGAACACAATCCCACCACACTCAAGGGCTCATATCTTTAAATTCTTGGTCACTAGAAGGTGGAACTATTTCCACTTGGTCAACTAGAAGGTGGGGAGATTTAAGAGGTGTGGCCTTGTTGGAGGAGGCCTGTCAGTGGGGTTGGCCTTGAGGTTTCACATGATGCTCAGTGTTCTCTTTACTCCTAATGTACTCTCTGCTTTCTATTTGTGAATCAGGATGTGAACTCACAGGTGCTGCTCCAGTGCCATACCTGCCTGCCTGCTGCCATGCATCCCACCATGATGGTGATGGATTCTTATTCCTATTCCTTTGTCGGTGTAAGCTTCATATAACCTTCCCTTAGTTATGGAGTTTATCAGAGCAGTAAAAAAGTGAGACAGGCATAATTCCCTAAGGAAATGGACCCATCATTTGCATCAGGGAACACTCTCTCAGGTGGAGTATTGGCATCATACCGGGGCTGGAATGCTCCGGGAGGATGGAAGGTGGTGTAATTATCACCCCTGAAGGAGGAGGAACAGACAATGCAGCTGAAGCTGTCTTTCACTGTAGAAATACAGAAATTGTTTAGTCAGTCAGGCTCTAGGCTTGCTCTGTCCTCCATTTCTGGTAGTAATCCTTCACATTCTCCTTGTTTCTTCTAGCACTGTGGTGTATCTTTCTCACAGATGGACAGTCATGAGTAAATTAACACATGAGTGATAGTAATACCTGGGCATGCTATCCCACAGGCTGTTGACTACCTGATTCAATAGCATCTCATTTTATAACTAATATGTTAGGAAAAGAAGGTCTATTGATATCTACTGGCAAAAGGGATATCATCTCTCCTCCAAAAAGCATTAGTGAGTACACCAACCATACCTCAGGGCAGTTTGGCTAACACAAAATGAAATGTATGGTTTTATTGTGGGAATTTTGTTTCATTTGGTTTTAGCAATTTTTTTGTGGCTTATTTTATTTTTTGGTTTTTTTTTTTTTACATTTGGTCTTTTGTTTATTTTGAGAGAGAGAGAAAGAAAGAAAACATGAAGTTGAATGCATAAGAGGTAGGAAGGCTCTGTGAGGAGTTGAAGGAGGAGAAACATGATTAAAATATAGTGTATAAATTTTGTGTTAATAAAAACAAGGAAAAGAAGTTATAAAAATATTTTTCAAGTTCACTTAGTTAGTGATAAGGGTGAATCCCGATTTGTGTGTGTGCTGTGTGAGGTGACTACCTGTTTTCTCGTTCTATTTCATTTACCTTAGTTCTAGAGAAAGGGTTCCTCAGTGAACTTTTAATTCAGTATTTTGGATAGACTAGCTGGCCAACAAGCCCTGAAAATATACCTTACTCTTCCTCCTCCTCCAGGTGTTTAGGTTACAGACACATGTCACCACCCCAAGCTTTCACGTGGCTGCTGGGGATTCAGACTCAGGCCCACATGTATGTATAATAACCACTTTATCTACTGAGCCATCTTCCAACTCTTAGGGTTGTGGATGTTCCTTGATAAAGCTCCATAGTCAGACATGATGTGTGACATTAGCTGTAAAAAAAAGACTACCTTTAAAACAAAAGTATGAGCTTGAAATCATCCTCTTAATCTGTGTGAGTGTAATTTATCTTTCCTGAAACACTGTGGCATATGACTGAAATGTCTATAGGTACTAAAGTACCAAATGCCCATGAAAGTGCCTAGCCATGTGTCTAATAAGTCACTGGCACACTGGCAAGGGATTTTTAAATTAGTTAAGAAGTTCTTGGAATGACTTAGTGCAAAATAAAAGCTCAATTCCAACAGATCACAGTAGAATTGGGACGAAAACTACATCTGGAAACAATCTGATTTTCACACCTGATAAATCTGTTAGACACAATGTGGCCAAAGATCTGAGATGAACGATGACATAGTAAGGAAGCTCCAGCCTGCCAGGAAAGCATACGTGACGGAAAGCTGGCCCCACCAACTTTAATTGCTCTTTAAAGTACCTTAAAAACAGAAAAGAATATATATATTTACATGACCACAGACCCTTGGATTATGTGAATTTGTAGGCTGAATAGAGATATCTTTAAAAATGTTATTTCTTTAGCCTGTTGTGAAAAATAAACATTCTAAGGAAGTGATTATGCAGGATTTATGGTAGTTTGGACTTGGCACTTATATAGTAAGTATTTCTTCAGGCCTTTAATAAAATAGCATATTAGGAGGACCATCTGCAGTGAGATAGTGTTCATTAGGCATGGTCTTCTATTTGGAGACTGCTCTCTTGTTCCAGATGACTTTTTTTCTGTGAAAACGGCTATCAGTTATGGGAGTAGCCTTTAGTGATGTCTTCAGCTAACTGTCAGAGAAATAGGCATATTTCAAGTGCTGTGAAAAGTGGCTATCATTGGCTGTCAGGACCAGTGGCACTCCTCACAACTGGCATCAGCTAAAATGCTAATGGAATGGTCCAGTACTTATCATTCTTGTATTTCATCAAACCTACTCAGCAGTCAGAAAATGCTATACCTTGAAACTATTAGATCATTAAATTATCAAGATGTAACTCCTTAATAAAGGTAGGGGCTGCTTTTTAAAAGTCAGTGTCTTTGTGCTTGCCCAGACTCATGTCTCAAAACTCAGAGTGATGTCCTGGGACTCCACTGGATGAAGGCTACAGTGGGCATCACTTACTTCAGTGCAGGTCAGTTTCTATGTTGCTTTTCCTCATTAACAGAGAGAAGGAAGAGCACATCTCCACTTTGTCACAGCCAGCCAGTTTTCTGCCTCATGCTAAAAGAAACATATGGAAAAATGTAGTTAGAAATCCAGTTTATCTAGTTGTTTATATAAAGCATGTTTTATCTCATCTCAATTTCAATTAAATGTACATAATTATGGAAGATAGCTGTTAAAAAATAATCTGCAAGGTCTGAGGTTTAAAGATTCAGGTTGTGATTTGGATCTGAGATCTTGAGGACAACTTTGAATAGTTATTATGTTAGAATATGATCATAATCTCTCTTCTAATTTTATGTTTTATAACTCATCTGTTATATACACTGTAAGGTTTTGATCATAGAAAATAAGTATATAATTTATTTTTCATAGCATATCCTGAAAGTATTTTATATTATTTTTATTTTTAAGAATTTATATATGTATGTAATGAAGTATCTAAACATCCTCTCCTAGCACTATATCCCCCACCTCCACAACACCATTCCTTCCACACTTCAAGTCTTAAAAACATAGTTCTTTTTTGATACACCACTAAGTCCAATTAATACTTCCCATATGTGAATGAATATGAGACCATCCTTGAAAGCCTGGAAAACCAAATGTTGGCCACACCCTCAATGAAGAATGACTGTCCATATCCTAGAAGCATTCAACTATAAGCCCAACTCAGGTTGATTTTCCAGGATGTAATAAAGGAAAGAATAAACATGTGGTAGTAAGTGTAGCAATGTGTTACTACTTGTTTGTATTGTTTGTAATAAAAGTAATATTTTTTTTCTGGGTGTACCCATAATTTGCTTCATAAAAATGAGTGGTTTTCATCAAATGCTAAGTTAGGGCATAATACAACCCAAAGAAACCTTGATTTTAGAAGATTCCTATAGCCTCAAGTAGACTCTAAACTTTCTTCTTTTAAATGATCTCTTTGATCTCCTGTATCAATTCCAGGGCTCAGAACATTATCTTCACACACTAAAGAATTTTAAAAGAACCATCCTAAATTTTAATATCTCTTTGCAAAGAAATTTGTCCTTTTATTTCTCAAATTTTGAAGTGTTCTAAGCCTTTCATGGTGATCCATGCCTGTAACCCAACCTATGCCACATCATGAGTTCAAAGCCAACTTGATATATGGAAAGACCCTATTCTAAGATTAAGTGTTTAATTAATGAATTAAACTATTAACTAGTTAGTTTACAAATAAATCATGTTCTTATGCCAAATTGGCTTCATTGAGTTATCACTGATGGAAATAGTTGAAAACTTTTTTTTTTTTTTTTGCAAAGTATGAGTTCCTTCCCTGTTCATAGCATCAGGTGTGCTCACTTGTATTTAATGAAAGGGAACAAATCAAGTTTAGTTTTTAGACCTGCATTGATCAGGCACACTGAATAGATTCATGTCCTCTGACTGCTGAGTGAGAGCAAGTTTCAAACTGCATTAAGTGTCTAATTGAATAAAATCTCCGCAGGTGACTATCTCAAATAGCAGGATTTCCTCATGCTGTGGAAACTTTTATAGATGTGCAGTTTCACTTCTTATTGTCACATCCAGTGATCTAGGCTGTTTGCCAAGCAGCCAAAGGTGAGTGTGCTCCAGAGAGATCAAAGCTAAAGCTTTTGAGCTCCATGCTTTCATAAGTCCTTTCCAAGACCATGGGGGAGCTTCTCCACATTCACATTGGCATGAACTTTATCAGTATGAAACATACTCCAACAACAGCAGTTTGGGCAGCTGTCTTCTCTCTCTCTCTCTCTCTCTCTCTCTCTCTCTCTCTCTCTCTCTCTCTCTCTCTCCCTCTCTCTCTCTCCCCTCCTCCCTCTCTCCTGCTTCATCTCCCCCCTCTCCTTTCCTCATTCCACATTTTTTTTTCTCTGAGTATAAATATAACCTGCTCATGTGGTGGCATTGACCTAAAATTACACTGGCTCTAGGGACTCCAACCCAGAAACTGTCTCTGCTCACTTAAACTTTGTTCAATTTAATGCATAACTTTTTTTCATTTAACAAGATGATTTTCAGACAATTTATTCAATCATCACATGTGGAGTTTTAAGAAGATTTAGTTCTTATCAGTGCCTAGTTGAAATGGAAAGTCTTTTCAGCCAGGAAATTCTCTGATAATGCAACATATAATGCAACACAGTTATAAATGTGCTATACCAGTTTTCCTTTTTTTTTTCTTCTTCATGAGAATCATGCTAAATAGAATTTATAGGGAATATATTCTGAGTGAGGTTATACATACTGAGCATGACTATGGAAGTCACATGTTTTATTCATTCAAGCATATAGGGCCATGATTAGCTCACCTAACAAGTCCTGCCTGAACTTAGATCTTCACTGATATGCATACAGAAAACACTTCATGCAATGTTCTCTTTAGGGTGAGAGATAACATCAGAAAAGGTTCTTATTTCACAAGGACTGAAGGCCTCCAGTGTATTCTGCATGTGGCTCGTGAACCTGGCCAGTGATGAGCTACACTTAGAGGGTATAAAAACTCAGTTTGGAAGGAGTCCATTGGGAGCCATGATGCTTGTATGATGGTATCATAGAGGCCAAGCTGTCTTATTAGGCAATTGCCAGTTTGCAATTTCCCTGGATAGCAGCATAAAATCTCTTCCAGTTATATTTTTATCAAAATAGAGGAAACAGCCTGAGTTCTGTTAGCAGAAAGTGTCCTGAATGACCAGGGACCTGTGTATGTATAATATTGGTTCCCAGATGCAATATAATTCAGAACTTAATCCTTAGAAGAGGCCAATATGAAAGTTCCCAACCCCATCCCATACTCACCTTTTTGACAGGGTATTATAACAGCTCTTCTGGCCCCATTTCCTTCTACTTCACCGTGAAATCATTTTAGAAGTCACAGAATGCTCAGCCTCACATTGTGTTCTGCTATTTTCTCATCTTGTAATAAACATCCCTGCCCTGGACTTCACTCCCATTCTCTCTGCCTGAGATTTACTTCTTCCTGTGCAAATGCCACCTCCCTCCTCAGAAAGGTTTTCTCTGGTGTCCTATTTAAAGGACAAGCCACTATTACTCACTGCAACCTTAATTTGGTTATTTTTCAGGATATTCACATAACATGACATTTTTATCAACTGCATAGATTATGTTTTCTCTTTCTGTCTGGTAAATTTCATGAGAGCAGCAAGTTTGTTTATTGTGATGCCCATTTTATCCCCAATACCTAAAACTGCCTTACACAATGAGGTGCTCAAAACTTATTAAATGAATGAATTACACTGTGATTTAGACAGGTCTCCTGGTCAGGAAACTTACTTCCAACATATCCATCCCAATCACACAGTACACTTCAATAAATTTCATCAAAGTCATCTTGAGTCAATACAAAATACCCGACAGTTTGTTTCACCAGAGAAGAAAGTAGCTACCGATGGACAAGCTAAACAATCAAACATGACTTCAGATAAAGGTGCTCATTTTATGAGATTTCCCAAATAAAAGAAAATCCTACAAAAGCATATTTATTCCTAGATGGTATCTCAATAGGGAGGAAAACATGAATTTAATATTTGCTTGGCAACATTTGGGATGCTTATTAAAATGAAAGCATAAATTATCATCTCTTTTGCCTGAGATTGAACTGATAGTATCAAAAGGAAGGGACAATAAAGACTCTTTTTGCTTTGTGTATTTGCTTGCTTTGTTTTGTCTTATGATTAAATTTTCAACCAATAATTTATTTATGGAAATAAGAGAAGTACAAAGTCTTGATGGCTATGGAAATTTTATGAATACTGCAAATGAAATACAGCCCACACTTTATTTTCCCAATAATTTATCAGGACTCTCCAACATTTTGGCAATGAAAATTAGATCATGCAATAGAAGTGATTATAAGAGATGGAATTCTTTACTATTCTTGCTGCCTTTATACAGTAAATACTGCTTATATAGAGAAACTCAGCTGAACAACATCTTCAAAGGAGGCAAGGGGTCAATATTTTATAATACCTCTTTCTCAGTTAAATGATAGTAGCAATTAGCCCTCCTCACTAATAATGCATAATCTCAAAGGAGGCAGCCATATCCACATTACAGGAAGAAATAAGAGTTTATCATTTAAATGAATTAGAAGCTCAGCATATATTCTATGTTTTAGAATAATAAACCAAAGCTAAGAGTCCTGGGCTACAATGTCATTATTTTCAGTTTTACACCCTGCAGGTCATCTCGAGGCACTCCTTTGATAAACACTGGGATGTATATTGCTCACAAGAGGCAAAAAAAATGCCTGACTATATTATATACAAACACTATGGGCAAGATAAAGAAGTCAGAGAAAAAGCTCCTATGTCTTAATCCTCCAGAAGCTGAAAATTGATTTAGAAGACACAGATGAAAGAGGAGGTATACAAGCCTGATTTAAGTGACTAATGTGTGGTCTGAAAGATGAACGATATAGATCCCTTGCTGAAAGTCATAGCAATCAGAAAAGATTGGCTTTAAGGAACAGATCTTCTGAGGGAGATGAATCAGGAGAAGACAAGTTGCTAAGTAAACAGGAATTCAACTAAACAGAAACATAGTGCAGGAGCGAAGATGTCAGATATGAAGGGGCACTTGACGAACATGAAAAGGTGAAATAGTTTATCTACATGATGTATCAAAGTTGTTTCTCACCTCTATGGTTATGTAATTTAACTTTGTTGTTAATGAAGTATGTTGTGATAATACCTTTACTCTGAAATAAATTTTTAAAAAAGCAAGAATTATAAAGAACTACAGTAACGAAATACATATAAGAAAATTAATCATGATGATATATTACATGGTTTGGTCTGAAACAGACTAGATCTAAGACACTCATTGACACTTAGGGGATAAATCTGCATAAAGTGAGTGTGTGTGTGTGTGTGTGTGTGTGTGTGTGTGTGTGTGTACAACAGTATTTATTTTTCATGCCTTTATGAATGAAAATATCACTCGTCATTAAACTCTACAACATTAAGGATACTTATTAGTGATATTGAAAATTTTATTTTGTATCAGCATTGGAAAAATACTTTATAGTTTCTTATGGAAAAAGTATGAATTTAAGACAGATTTAAATTTAAATAATATGCTTTTATGCTTTTATCAAATAATAAAAAAGAAAACATGCAAAATGCAAGCGAATTCTTCATTTTATGAGGTGGCCTCACCCCGTGCAGCCTTTCAAGCCTGGTACTAGTATGGAATATTTGCTCAGTACTTTCCCCAAAATTACCCTAAAATGCAAAATCTTGCTGTAACATCCCAATCCAAACCCCTTGAAATCAGTTTTGCTGCCAGAAAGAAGCCCAAATATAGTCAGCATAGAATCTTAGAGTAAAACAGAAGATGGTAAATCCAACCTGCCAAATTGAGAGTGTATGTTACAGATGATCATACCATTATAGCAATAGTTCTATTGAAAAGCAATGTAGATTTAAAGGAAAAGATAACAACAGAAACACACAAGGAAATGTAAAACTATGAAAAAGCATAAAGGAAGAATTGACAGAATTTGATGTCTGATTCAATGTAGAGAGTGAAAGCCAGGGAACCAGACATGTGTTTGGGTTTTGTTTCTTCTGTCTTTTTATCTGGTTCTGTTTTTTTTGTTTTTGAAATTGTAAGTCACCTTTGGCTTTTATGGTTTCCAATTTCATAGTGACAAGTATATTTTAGGCATTTTTCATTTATCCATGGGTATGTCACCTTTAAATATTACACCTTTAATTAAAGTAATAGTGTCAATACAGTGGATTAGACAATGTCATGTAGGGTGGTACTTAATGGAAGCTAATGGATACTGATATTCTTTCCACTCTAATTAGTAAGTCACCTGCCTCAGTTATGGACAGCCATTTCATACCATCTACTGTTCCTGAAATGCAATAGCATGCTGCACCAACAGATGTGTCCTAAAGGAATCCTTGAAGACTGGAGCCATTTTTTTTATTTAAAAATAGCCACAGTCAACTTACTTCCCATCTGATTAATATTCAGAGTTAGGAATATCGATCATGTTGAAAAGGATAAGGCAATGAAAAATAATCAGAACAGGTTAAAAAGCCAAAGGAATTTGGGGAAAATAATAGAATTATTTATTGTAACATACAAGTTGAAGTTGATAACTTGTCTTTTGAGATCATGGGAGTATTTATAAATGCAAATATTAATCAAAAGTTAATGAATTGTTTTAGTAACTACAAACAAAAAGCATACATTTTTAAGTTTGTTTCTCTGGGAACTGATGAAATTCTATGTATACTGTAGGATTTTATTTTTGTTACATTTACTTAAAGTTCTTTTATACATAGTAAACATATTAGTTTCTAATATTTTTGTAGAAACGTGTGTTAAATCCTGTGAGATAATCACACCACATTATATTTTGTATTTCTTTATGTTAAACATACTTCTTAATTTAGCTGGAAACTACAATCACCAGTCCTCTTTGCTCATTATTTTTGGTTCTTATCTCTTCTTGACACATGTGAAGAATATAAGGAATATTTGGACATAATACTTCTTTGCAATAATCTGCAAATGGTAATGCACACAGCTTTGCTAGGCTGAGCTTTTAGTTAGCAACATAAATACCACTGAGCTTTCTTCTCCTCTCTGAAATTCTCCACAAAGGGAAAACTTTTACCAATGGTTTATGGGTAAATTCAGTTGTTTCTGAATTATTTGCATGGCCTCATCTCTGTTGGATTAGATCTTTAAAGATCCTATTTAACACACACACACACACACACACACACACATCCACAAGTCATGTGGATGAGAGCTTCATGAGTGGCAACTCAATACATGACAATACATAGAAATCCAAGAGTTTCAAATAAAAAATGTTACAAATGAAACCCTAAAATACAATGACTGTCTCATGTTTTCAATTACCTAAAATCGATTGTATTATATTTTCCATAAGAATAAGAAGAAAGCAGACCTTTGCTTTTAGGATTCCACTACAAGTAGAAGTTCTTATTCTATCACAGACACATGATTTGAGTCTGAGCAAGTAACAAGGCTCCTGTAGAAGTAGAAACAATAGAGAACACATGCATCTGGTATATAGAACATGTAAATTGGAAGGATAAATAGAATTTTTGACAATTCTAAGAGACAAAGAAATATGTTCTAGGAATTCTGAATGGAATAAACTGCCCAAGCAAGGCAAAATACATTCTATGTAGTCTTAGCACCACTTATAGCCTGAAAGATACTGAATGAGTAAATCTCAAAGTATCCTGTTTTTCATCTGTGTTAACACTTAAATTAGCTGTACACAAATGAATACTATGGTCCTTTCCGGTTTCAAAATTTGTCAGAGTCCAGTGTCAACCTATCAAAGGGTCCCTTGAAGGGGAAAGTGAGGAATTAAGAAATGCTAGTTAAGAAATATAGAAGCAGGCAAAGAAAAAGACAGAGATGCAGGCTAGCTTTGGGAGGGCTCGGGATCAATATGACAGATGACCTGAGTTTATTCATGATCGGCATTTTATACATCAGCAAGGGGAGAGGTAAAAGACTCCCCCCCTTTCCAAGGTCAAGGTATACAGTACCAATAAGTGTAGACCCTTCAAAACACCTGGTAACGACACTTTTAGCCAAATCATCCCATCATGCAGCCCTGCTGGGCAAAGCAAGCTCAGACTTTCTGACCTTGAGTAAAGCCTTACTAGGGAGCCTCTGTGGGACCCCAGAAAAATTAACATAGAAAACATGTTAAAAATAACTTCTAAAAATCAAATTGATATAATCTAGTTCTTAAGTATGAATCAAATTGCATAACTCATGAAATCTCTTCTCTCTGAATTTTTCAATATCCTGTTTTGAACCAATGACATTAAGTGTGTAGCTGATCTTGGTTGTCAACTTGACTGCATGTTAACTAAAAACTCAAGTTGCTGGGCACACCTGTGAGGGAATTTTAGTTAAATGGATCATTTGAGGTAGGAAGACCCAGCTTGACAGCAGATCATTTGTGGTCAGAAGACACAGCCTCCATTTGGGACATACCTTCTTATGGCCTATATAAAAGATATAGAAGAAAGAGGTTTGTGCTCTCTGCCTGCTTTTCCTTGCTCTCATTTCACTGGCATTAGGGCCCACTCCTCCAGGATTCTGACCGTTCTTGAAGATTAACTGAAACATTTAGCCTCACGAAATAAACAATTACTAGATTCTTGGACTTTGTGTCGAAGAATGTCATTGTTGGGCTAGCTGGGCTACACACAGCCTGTAGACACACTAATAAACTAAGAATCCCATAAAAACACTAAACTTGAAGCCATAACATATAGGCAAATGAATATACATATATATATGTATGTATGTGTGTGTGTGTGTGTGTATATATATATATATGGAGAGAGAGAGAGAAGAAAATTTACAAAGAATAAACTCTGACACATTATGAGACAAGAAACCTCCAAAGACGCCATTTTTTT
Organism: Onychomys torridus; assembly: GCF_903995425.1. Lineage (NCBI taxonomy): Eukaryota > Metazoa > Chordata > Mammalia > Rodentia > Cricetidae > Onychomys > Onychomys torridus. Next base: position 41,573,418 of record NC_050452.1, read on the forward strand.
TCTATTCATCTACTGCTGGGCCTACAGCCTACCCTTAAGAGTAGTTTATTTCTCCAGTGAGACACCCTTGGAGAAAATTAAATTTTCATTCGCAAGTGACTATTGAATAGAGAATGGTTCTTGGTTTGGGATGGGGAAGGGCATTTGTTCATTTCTCCTTTCAGTTCTTGGACCACATCTTGTGTAGATTCCTACAGGCCCTGTGCATGCTGCCTCAGACTCTGTGTGTTCATATGTGTGCCAAACTTAATGATTTAGAGGGCCTTGTTTTCTTGTTCTTTATCTCCTCTAATTCTTATACTTTTCTGAACCCCTGACCCCAGGATTCCATGAGCCCTGAGAGAAGAGATCTGATTGAGAAATTCCATTTAGTACTGAGTGTTTCAAAGTTCTCTCACTCTTCATAATGCCTAGTCTGCGCATCACTGTATTTGTTCCCATTGCTACTGGGGAACGCTTCTCTGATGATGGCTGAGCAAGGCACTGAGGATAGCATAACATCATTAGAAGTCATTTTATTGTTATATTCCTTTAGTAGAACAGTACTATTTGGTTTTCCCCTAAGACCCTGGGATATCTATTCTCAGGGTATTGGTCAGCTAATCAGTGTCAAGTATGTGTTCCATCTCAGACATTGATTGGTTATTGACACAGACTTTGTGTCACCATTGTCCTAGCATGTGGTAACATATTGTGTACCCTGAAGGTGGTGGCTGTGGCTCCCTCTGCTTCTTTGACCTTCAGGCAAATTTTATTAGGGTACACAATATATCACCACACTAGCATATCTTCCAAGACAGACAGCTTTGTGGATCGAAGGATTTATGGCTGGGTTGGTGTTTATGTTTTTACTTTGGTAGCATATACAGAGTACCCTTATGTACCAAAAGATGTGGTACATGTGGGGATGAAAACTCTATATAGGCACCAGCTTGACTTCTCCATGTTCAGTGAGTTGTGTAGGTATTGTCTTTAGCAATGAGCTTTGACATCAGATTGTAGAGAGCAACCTTTTATCTTGGAACCCCTTTGGTCAACAATTCAATTATATATATATACCCCAATATGGGTAATAGAAGCTTCATTTGTTGACAAGGGATGGCCACTGGAGTTCTGTCTCTCCCATTCATTGACTATTTGATTTAGATGAACTTTATATATGTATACATTTTAGGAAGATTCTACTATATGAATCTTCCATACTAAGCCTCAAATTGCCCTTAATTTTAGCTCTCTTTCCCCCCACATCTCCTCCCTTGTCTCCCCCTTCACTCTCCCTTTCCACTTGACCCTCCTCTTTCAGTCTCCTGCATCCACCAACAACTATTTATTCTATTTTCCTTTCCGAAGGAGATCTATCTATTCCCCACAACCTAGTTCCTTAGTCTATAACTAACCTGCAGATTGGTTATCATTGACTTAACATAATATCCACATTTATGTAAATATGTAACTTTTATGTCTTTCTGGGGTTCTTTAGTAAAGGTAATATCTTAGTTCATGGGCCCTTTGTCTAACCAATATCATCTACTAGAGACATACGAAAACACAATATTTTTTTCTTTGCTAGCCTCTAGAATTTGGCTCTTATTACAAAGCATCAAGAAGACTAGTTAGGTATAATTCTATTGATAGAAAATCTTTATTACTAATCATTAACCAATGAAAATCAAGTTTGACAAGTTACTTGTTTCTCTCATGTCTAATTTCAATTCCAATAATATGCCTAAAATATAATTCCAGTATGAGGGATTTTATTGCCTATTCTACAGTTATATTTATATTTTCAGCATGATGAAAAAAATGTTAAGAAGTAATGCATAGCCTGATGTGCAGAGACCAGTAACTTTACAACCTCAGTAAATTTGCTGCCTGAGTCTAAACTTTCAACATATAGCATGCTACATGTCTCTTTACATTGATTTTGATATCACCTATTAATTTAAAACAGCAGAAGGACCACATATATCATTTTCTTTTTCTCTGTAATCCCTTATCTTACACTAGCTTTCTCTTGGATGATTGTGAGAATGGACAAGTAACTGATGGCTCTAAAGTGGGCTATGTTATTTTTCCAGTCTGTTTCCACTCAGCACAAGTGACTAAATGACATAGCTGTCAGCTTACTCCTAAGCTAAGCTTTGTCTAACTGTGCTTTATGAAATGTCCTATAGATAGCATCAAACTCTTCAGGGCACAAATAAACATCTCTGTAAAATCAGAGTCACTGAAATTACAACATGCTATGAGGCAACATTTTCTGGATGTGCATTGTTATCTGACATCCATAAATCATTCTGTCTCCTTTTGTGTGTGAGCTTTCTTGTAGATATCAGACATTTGTGTCTTTTAATATCCCTTGTCTACACCATTCATGAGCTACCCAGAATTCCATTGCATGCCACGTCTCTTTTTTCTGAGGCGTGAGTTGCAATCATGAAAGCAGCAAATCTAATGAGAAAACAAGTTGCAGATAATAAATTAGAAAAATCAAGAGCCACAACTGTAAAACTTCATCTGGGTTAAAGACCACACTGGAAGCAGTCTTGGTGAGTCTCTACATTGGTTTATGAAACATAAAGTAGGTCTTATCAAGCAAGAAAGTAATAAGTAAATTTGATGATAGAAGTTAATGGTACTATTAGGTCTCTAATTTGGGAACTGTGAGGTCATAAAGTTCACTACCATTATGTGGGGTACCCAATTTAAAATATAACAACACCAAAAATAGGAGTTAGAAGAAGGCCTAGTCTCTATGGATATAGAAGGCTTCAGTAACCAGGGAACAATCAATCCACCATGCCTTCTTTTCAAGTAAGGTGATTTGACTTTCTCATTTATAATTAGAATAATTAAAGCCACACACACAAAAAAAGAAAGAAAAGAAAAAGAAAAAAACAAAAAACAAAAACCGATAAGCAGCCCAGGTACATGCAGCTCACTTGGGATAGGAAGGATATCCTCATATACTCACTGGGTATGAGGATAAAGCATTAGAATTTTACTCAAACACGACTATGGGAATGTGAGATGTGACCTGAGCTCTAATACAGAGACTTAGTGAACATGCTGGCAGGTGAGGGGTATCAGTGGCCTCTGGTGGGAATTGCTGGAAACAGAGGAAATGATATAACAGAGGGTGCCTCTAATTTCTCAAAAGTGAAGGCTCACTACTGCAGCAGATAACATCTTGACATTCTGTTAAAAGATTCTTATCTGTGAGTACACACAAATATACTAACATGAAAATTGCTATACAAAGTTTCTGCTAATTTTATAGTATATACTAGGTTGTTTGTTCACGCATATTTGCTTGTTGTTATAGCTAATATCTTCTCACTTTTTTTTACAATTCATTTGATATTCTTGGAGTTTGTTTCTTCATGTGAACTTAAAATTAATTAACTTCATTTGGATCATGTGAGGTATAGATACTAAGGAAAAAACAACATAATGGTAATATTGGATCTTCCCATGCAAGCAAATTTATGCAAATGTTTAAACCTCTTTAGTATTTTAAAATTTTGTACATAGACATCTCATCCATTTCTTAATAAGTTTATTCCTTGGGGTAGTATTATTGTTTTTGTTAAAGAACTTATCATTATAGTTTAAAAAGATGATTCATAACTATACAATTATTTTTCCTATTATATACTTAAAACATTTTTCTTATAGTTGTAGAATGTACACGTGTATGAGGGAATGAAAATTGTGCTTGGAAACAAGGTAACAAGGTAAAAAGATAAACATAAGTGAATTATATTATTTTGAAAGTGTGGATTTTATGCTTTAGGCAGCATGAAGTTCTGAAAAATTTTAATAGAGGACTCTCATGATCAGACATGTGTGAAGAAAGAATTATTGGGTAAAATTAAAATAGAAAGGCATAAGAGATGAATCTTATATTTGGAATGAAGGATGGCAGAATTTAAGAAACTGAAATTAGGAGTTGGGAAAGGGTGAACAATTTATTTATTCATAGCAAGGAATATTAAAAGGCTTACCTGTAACCGAATGGGTGATGAGGAAGGAGAGAGGATGCTTTGTGTTAATAAATGAGAAAATCCAGCAGAAATTAATATAGACAAGGTAGACCTCAGGTAGGAAGATGTCTGCAATGAAGAAAATAAACAAAATGTTAGGAGAAGACATAGAATGTTGTTGAACGACCAACATCATTATCATGAACTCTTATTCCAGATCTTCAGTCATATCTATATGTTCCACAAGAGGGTGGTTGCCTGAGAACCGAATGTGTGGCAAAGAAAATCAGACAGCAATGAAAAATAATAAAAAATAAATAATAGAATGAAATCATAAGTGTTATAAAAGATCAAGGGAAAAGGAGCTTTTGGGTGTTTGCTTTTTATGTATCATGGGTCTCAGAAATACATATTTCTGTCTACATGCCAAGTAAAAAATGTGTAGGGAGACCCTGAGTTTTCTGTGGATGAAAGCCAAGAAAACACTGTTGGACCTTCCAAGGATGCATTAGAACTAGACAAAGATGGAAATAATTGTCTGTTTCCTAGAAATAATGAAATGTGTAATAAAATACAATCAGATAAAATGAAGTAAGTTTATTCACTGAAAAAAACTGCGCTATCATCTAAAATAATAACACCCTTTAAACAAGTCAACAATTGATAATTTTTATATTATAATGATTCTCTTTTATTTTCTGTTTCCTAGTATATTAAATAAGCAATGATGCTCATAAGTTTACACAGAAAAATAAGTATCCATATCTATTTTGAAGGACGCTTTTAAATTGTAAGTTGATTGCTTTATTCTCTGAGAGATATAGGTGTAGGTATGAACTCTTTCGCCATTAAGGAAAAAAAAAACAACAACAATTCACCACAAGAGAAGTTAATTTAAATTTTCATATCCTAGTTTTGAGTGTTTGAATCAGCTTCTGCCCATTCTCTCTCTCTCTCTGTCTCTGTGTGTGTGTGTGTGTGTGCGTTTACTTCTTTTTTCTTTATTTTTCTTCGTTCTTCTCTCATACAATACATCCTGACTATAGTCTCCTCTCACTCTACTCATCTCCCCCTTCCCCTTTCCGCCAGACCCACTGCTCCTCAGTTTCCCTTCAGGAAAAGAACAGGCCTCCCACTGATATCAACTGAAGTCAGCATTACAAAACTCAGTTGCACCAGGCATAAACTCAGAGATCAGGGCTGGACAAGGCAACCCGGTAGGAGGAAAAGGTTCACAAGAGCAGACAAAAGAATCAAGAATCAGAGACACCCCCATTCCCACTGTTAGAGTCCCACAGAAACCCCAAGCTAAACAACCACAGTATGTATGCAGAGGACCTAGGACAGACCCATGTAGGCTCAGTGATTGCCACTTCAGTCTTTGTGAGCCTTAATCAGTTGATTCTGTATACAGTGTTCTCCTGGTGTCCTTGAAGACCCTTCTGGCTCATACTATCCTTTCTCCCCATCTTCTTCTTGCCAACTAGCTATGAGAAAACAATGAGTTAAATTTAAACAAACAAACTGTTCAGAAAGACATACAGTAAAACCAATAATTGGTAAATAGAATCTCATGATATTAAAGTCCTGGGACACCAGAAGGAGCACCACTATTTGACTAGAGAGTCAACCAGTGGAATGGGAAAATAACATTACCAGATAGACATCCAAGAGAAGGTTAGTATCTAGATTATAAAAGACTCAAAAACTACTTTTAATACGATTAGAAAAAAAGAGGTTTTATTTTTTTGGATCCACACAATGTATTTCATATTACATACCAGCTCAGGAGACCCTGTGTGTCACATGCAGCACATTTAGGGGCAGGTCAACCCAGCACAGCTATGAAGAGATGGTGCAGAAAGACCTGGGGGTTCAAAACGCAGAGGAACAGGGAGGGCAGTTGGTGAGGACAAAGCAGCTGGCTTGGCCTCAGTCAGTTCCAGGTCTCAGTTTCCACACTGGGCACCAGAAGGGTGAGATCTGAGAGACTTGGGAAAACAAATGCAGTCCCTCAGAATGCCTGCAGTATTTTATTAACAAAACAATTCATCTGAAAAAGAGAGTATAACGCTAAACAGAGTTCTCACAAAAAGCAACACAAATGACTAAAAACTAATTTTAAATAATGTTCAACCTTCTTAGCCAGACAGGAAATACCAGTAAAAACTACTTTGAGATTTTGTTTTGCCCAATTCAGAATGATTGATTTAAAAAACCAATAACAAATAGTAAATGCTGGCATGGCTGTGGGGAAAGGGAACCATTGATTCACCGTTGGTGCCAGTACAGGCTGGTGTAGCCATTGTGGAAGTCATTGCGAAGGTTCCTAAAAAAAAAAAAAAAAAAAAAAAACAGAAATAAGTTTACTATAGGGTGTAGCTATAACTCTCCTAAGTACATATCCAAAGGCCCTTACATCCTACTAAAGAGGCATCTGCTCATTCTTGCACATTGATGATCTATTCATAATAGTCAAGAAATAGAAAAGGCCTAGATTCCAGCAGCTGAATAATGGATAATGAAATATTGTACACTTGCACAATTGAATATTATTCAACTGTTAAGAAAAATCAAAATTATGGAATTCACAGGCAAATGTATAGAACTATAAATAATTTAAGTGACTTAACTCAGACCCAGAAATTAATACACTTCCTATTCTCTCATATAAGGACTCTAGCTTTAAATATATATTCAAATACATAGCTATATACATACAGGTATATAAATATAGGTATTTATTTAGATATAATATACATGTATATTTAAACTGGAAAATTGAAAACTGGTCAGGAAACTGGTAAAGGGCCATGGGTGCTATAAGGAAGGACAGAAAGAATGTAAGTGCTATAAAGGAGAGAGGTAATGGAGCAAGAAGTATTTAACATGGAATGTGGGAAGCCAGAGTGGAAGAGGGAGTGGGGTTGGGCTAACACAAACATCCTTCAAAAAACCATATGAAAATCTAATATTGTAGAAACTTCCTCAAATACATACACATAGAGTTTAAATGAACTTACTCTACAATGGGGACACACCTCCCTAGACACCATAGGATATCAAAGAATCCTACCTGGCTAGCTTTCATAGTCCAGGAAAATGCAATATATGCCATGAAAGGAGAAAAATAGTCATCATTCTTACCCAGTTCTGAATTCTGTGAACAAAATAATGACAATCCAGGAAAGATATGCCTAACTGTGTTAGCTTCAAGAGCATCATGGGAGTAAACAATCACTTTTTAATTGAATTTAAAGGCCACTCCTCAAGATGTAATTCATACCTGGTGACATTAATGGGGCAAAAAAATGTGACTATGTATACCATAGACCCGAGAAGAGAGCTCACTGCTATTATTGGACATACTTTAAACTGGCCCCTAATGATTATCATTGCACACCTAGATTAGTGCATCTTTCAATGCTCATCAGGGCAGCTTCTTCGTGCAATAGATGGGAATTAAGAGAGGGATGTTCAGTTGGTCAGCATGCAGAGAATAAGCATTCTTCTCAGTCCTACATAGAACACCTACACCACAACCCCTCCTCTCAAGTCATAGGAATCATAGTGGAAGAGGAAATGGAAATAAGAGACAGATGCAGTGAGTGAATACGATAAACTACTGTTCTCTGCACACTACAAGGCAGTTGCACATGTGAATTGAAATGGTTGTGACAGCATGCCAGAGACCTGGGTCAAGCTCGAGAGTAATACAAATCCCAGTATGGAAGGGGTAATAGATTATATAGTTCCACCTTTACCTGGGAAGCTACTGATAATCACAAACAAAAACTACTGGGAGAGGAGGAGGCAGTTTTCTTTCAGAGTATGTCACTGGTAAGTCAACAACGCTACAGTGGCTATCCCCACACTTAGGAATAAATGAAGTCTACAGATATGGAGATGTGGGAAGATCTGAGATGAGATAGGGGAAGGAGGTCAGGGCAAATGTGATCAAAATCTATTATATGAAATTTCCAAATAATTTTAACAAGTAAATGATTATTAATTAATGTTAATAATATTTAAAATATATCTATGATAAATTCTGTATTTAAAAACATTTAATTTTAGTAGAATAAAAGTATTATTTTATTCTATGAAATTAAGAGTATGTAATTAATTTTATTAGTATTTCATATGCATATATACACATATGTGTACATATATATGTATACACATATATATGAATGTATATATATATGTATATGTGTATGTATATATATGTGTGTGTGTGTGTGTGTGTGTGTGTGTGTGTGTGTGTGTGATTCTAATTTGTACTAGAAATGTTTCAAGACCTTATTATTCCAAGACTTGGAACACTATCATATCTAGAAGCTTATCAGAAATTTAGACACTCAGGTTCACCCTGACCCTACTAGGCTAGACTATTTGTTGTAGCAGGAGGATATTTTATATGAAATGCAGTCATTAAATTTAAGAACTACTAAAGCAAACAAAAATATTCAGTATTTATGGCAACATTATACTAACCATACAGAAACATATGAATAAAGAGAACAGGATATGTTATGGTTCTCTCTGTAAATATTTAGTAAATTCATAATAAAATTTATAGTGTTCTTACCTCGCTTAATAATAATGTACTCATTCCACTATAATATTTTAATTTTGATATAATGGTTACACTACTCTATTTTAAAGCATTGGGTAAAGATTTCTAAAACTACCAGCTATTTGTTGGTTTTTCCCTTTAAATTAAAATTTGAAATTACATCATGGTAAATATTCAGCTTTCCATTTATTTCTACAACTTAGCCTTAGTAGTATTCAAGAAACAGTTGAGAAGTTAAGGAATAAACTTTGGGGTAAATAATAATCCAGTTCAAAGTACTTTACAATATTTAACTTGCACAGCATTCAATTTGAACAATCATAGTCAAATAACATCTCCATTCTTTCAATTCCGTTCTACAGGACTCTACAATTTTAATAATCAAAATGTCTCCTGATAAAAATATTTTAGAACTGTATCATTTGTTTTTTGCTGAATCACAATGTCAATATCTCTACAGCTTACAGTAGCAAATATATAATCTCCCTCAGGTACAGATCTACTGCAGGTTCATTGATCTTAGTTTGGTTCAGCCAGGATTGTCTAGATGTTAAGGCTTCCTCTTGGGTTCAGGGCTCCTCCAATCATCTTCTTTTGGAACATAGGGTGAAATAGTTACTGTGAAATGATACTTTAATTATGAGTATGGAAGTGCAGGAGTGCTTCCTAACTCATCAACTGACAATGTGCACACTGTTTTCTCATCCAAAGCCAATCCCATAATAAATCTCTTCTTACAGCAATCTGTGTTGTCTGACCCTATTACAAGAGATACAAGTGGGAAAAAATGTCTACTCACCTTAGATAGAGGACTGAGAATAAATGAAAATATGGATATTACCTAAGTCTAACTTAGTGAATCAATTAGTTCTATTTGTATTTACCTACAGAGATACAGGGGAGAATTTACACACAGGAGTGGAAATAACTCAAAGATAGCTGTGTCACAAAGCCCAGCCAGGCATGGCTGATAGATAGCCCATGAAAGCTGGAAGCCTAGAGCACACTGAACAGCCTGAAGTTTACTTTGCTGATGTCTCATTTGGTTTGAGCGTTTTCTGGGCAGCTTAAAAGATCTCTGCTTCTTCCAGGCATCTCAGCTGGTTTGGACCTCTTCTACACAATCAGTCTAAGAGTGTCTTTCAGCATTTTTTTGCTGCTTATATTTAGTTGGAGAAGGTGGGACCTAGTAAAGCTGTTGAGTTTCAGGGACTTCCTGAAGCTAATTTGGGTTTTTTATTCTTAAGCTTAAGGAGCTTGCTTAAGAGATGGAATGGGTTAAACTCTGAGAATATCTTCTTGTTTCATTGTGCTATCTTAAGGAGCTTCCCTCTAAGATCAAGGATTTTTAACTTGCAGGAAACTCCTACACAATAATCTGTCTGTAAATCTTCCACTGTCACTGTTTCACTAGAGAAAAAACTAATACAACATCTCTGCTAAAAAATACAAAATGCTCTTCAACATTGGGTAAGATATAAGCAAAAGTACTAGGCCTACAGTTTACCCATTTGTATTAACAGTCTAGTTTATCCCATATATTTGTTTACACTGAAAGTAAAGTTGTATGTTGTAGTTTGGATCCTTAATGTTCTCGAAAGGCCCATATGCTAAAGTTGTGGTGACTATCTGTGAAACTACTGATAGGTTTTGGGACTTTTAAAAGATGAGATCTAGTGGAAAAATATTAGGGGACTGCGTACATGCTCTTGAAATGGCTATTGCAGACTCTTATTTCTCACTTCTATATATCTTTATCTCTGGCTCTCTCATCTCTAGGGACATCTATGTCTCTCTCATCTGCTTCTACCTCTATCTCATCTATCTCTTTCCTTCCACACTGCTAAGAACAAGATTGTCTTGTTCCACTGCTACAGGATGTCTTTCTGCATGCTTTGAATATGTGTTGCTCTTATTGGTTGATAATTAAAGCTGTTTGGCCAATGGCAAGGCAGAATAAGGTTAGATGGTACATTCACAGTCAAGATGGAGACAAAGAAGGTTGGAGTCAGGAGAGACACCAGCCCACCACCCAAGGAGCAACAAGATGCCAGCAGATTGGTAATGCCATTGCCACATGGCAACATACAGATTAATAGAAATGGGTTAATTTAAGATGAAAGAGCAAGCTAGCAAGAAGCCTGAGCTATAGACCATTCAGTTTGTAATTAATGGAAGCCTCTGTGTGTTTAATCGTGACTGAGGGGCTGCAGGAACAGGAAAGAGAGAGGAAAACTTCTGTCTACATTCCACCACGTGCTCCCTGCCATAATGTTTTGAACCACTCAGACACAAATGTAACATAGACTGAAACCTCTGAAATCAAGGTCGAGAGTAAATTGTACCTCCTTTTAACTGGATTGCCTTAGGAATTTCATGACAGCAAAGGAAAGCCAACTCACACAATGTATGTGTGGACTGTTCCTTGCCTCATTCGCTGGATGCCCAGAGAGTGTACATAATTATGCATTACTCTCCCTTCTATTTCCCCAATGCATGCCCAATGAAAATGAAATTCTGTGTCCCATTCCTTGGACTGATGGTTTCTTAGAAGGTAGCGAATAAACCTAAGAATATTCTGACCAGAAATTAAAAGTGCCAATGGACATCTCTTAGCAACCTACAATCAGTGGCTAATGAAAGAGACTGAAAAGAGAGAGAGAGAGAGAGAGACAGACAGACAGACAGACAGAGATAGACAGACAGATACAGAGACACACAGAGAGAGGATTCCAGTTTATTCACCATTAGAAAGTCTCAGAAGTCTCAGGCTATACCATAACTGTAGTATATTTGACAGTGCAGTTTTCATCTACTGGTGTTTTATTTAATTTTGGACAAAAAATTGTAGAAAATTTGCTGTTGGCAGCAATGCAAGGAATTAAAGTTTCTTATATCTGTAAGGCAGATACATTTTGGTCCATTTCTCTTAAGCACTAATTCAACTTGAAAATTCATGTGCCCCAAGAAATTAATAATCATAAAATGCCGATCTATAGCTTAATATTTTTAAATGGCTAGTAGTTTTCAATCCTCTTAATGTTCATTTAATTCCGTTTCAGATACTCCAAATTATGACACTTTCTTATGTTATAAGAACTATTACTTATACCTTGGATATTGCATACAAGACAAGGCTTTAACTCAAAGAAATCTCAGGATAAAAATCTATTTCAACTTATATTGGTGTTAGATAATGAAAACAGATATTTTTAATACTTAAAACTCAAAATCTTTAAGATACTGCACACAATTATTTGAAAAACCAATGCACCACAGAGATGTCTATGCCAAAATATTGCTTTTATAGGATTCATGTAATTACTTTATTACAACATCAACTTCAATAAGTTTTAATTTTTAATATGCCAGAAATATTCAAATATGCCCTATAGCAGACACCTTGAATTGGAGATAAATTCAAAGAGGAGTTTTGAGCTCTGTCACCATGTTGTTTGGGCAGCAACTGTAACCAACAAACTATTCAAGTAGAAAAGTTAGGAAGTCTGAACTGCATGGTACACATATTTTACCTAGCCATTTTTATTCTCCTACCTTAGGGTAGATTTTGTGCCTTGGCTAAAATATGCTTTGTATCTTGGACAGTGTACCAAATTCTTTGTATAAGTAAAATGAGAGGAACCTAATAAGTAAATAATCATGATGTATGCCTGAAAGACAAATAGGAGTGGTGCTTTGTACTGTCAGCATTAGAGAGGCTTCTTCTTTCAGCAGATAGTATATGCAGATTGCTGTGGATATCGCTCTGTGTAAATAAAATTCTGATTGGCCAGTGGCCAGGCAGGAAGTATAGGTGGGACAAGAGAGAAGAGAATTCTGGGAGGTGGAAGGCTGGAGAAAAAAAGAGTCTCTGACAGCCACCACCATGACAATGAAGATGTAAAGGTACAGGTAAGCCACGAACCAAGTGGCAAAGTATAGATTAATAGAAATGGGTTAATTTAAGATAGAAGAACTAGATAACAAGAAGCCTGCCACGGCCATACAGTTTGTAAACAGTGTAAGTTTCTATGTGTTTACTTGGTTGGTTCTGAGCATCTGTGGGCCTGGCCTATGAGAGAGAATTGTCTTGACTGTGGGCCAGGCAGGAAAACTCTAACTACTGCAGATGCCTGGCAGTGTTGGCACACGCCTTAAATCCCAGCACTCGGAAAGAAGAACCAAGTGGATCTCTGTGAGTTCGAGGCCAGCCTGGTCTACAGCACGAGATCCAAGACAGGCACTAAAAGTACACAGAGAAACCGTGTCTCAATAAACAAAACAAAACAAAATAAAACAAAACAAAACAAAAAAACAAAAAAAAACAAAAAAGTGGATGCAGACACTCACAGAGAGTCATTATATGGAGAGTGAGTATGAATTGGAGGTATCCATTGGTTCCCTCCCCTCAGAGCTAGGTAACCCCCAAGGAAAGGGGAGAAGAAAGACTGTAAGAGTCAGAGGGATGGAGGATATCAGGAGAGTATGGCCCACTAAATCAATTAAATAGAACTCACATGGACTCAGAGATGAAGAAACAAGCGGGGACCCGGCGAGGGGTCTGCAGCAGGTCCTCTGCATGCGTGTTATGGCTATTAGCTTGGTGGATTTTTCGTTTGTTTGTTTGTTTGTTTCTTTGTTTTTGACACAGGGTTTCTCTGTGCAGTTTTGGTGCCTGTCCTAGATCTCTCTCTGTAGACCAGGCTGGCCTCTAGCTCATGCCTGCCTCTGCCTCCCCACTGCTGAGATTAAAGGCCTGTGCCACCACCACCAGGCTAGCTTGGTGTTTTTGTGGGAATCCTAACAGTGGGAGCTGATGCATCTCAGACTTTTGGGATTGTTTTCCTCCTATTGGGTTGTCTTATCCAGACTCGATTTGAGGTTTTTGCCTTGTCTTATTGGTTCTTGTTTTGTTGTGTTTGGTTGTTGTCTATTGGTGGCCTGCTCTTTTCTGAAGGGAAACATGGATGAGGGGATCTGTGAATGGGAGCTAGGAGGGGTGAAGGAAGGGGAAACTGTGGTCTGGATGTATTGTGTGAGAGAAAATTCTATTTTTAATAAAAATTGTGTTTTCTACTTATCTACCCACTTTCATTTAATGCCTCTAATTAAAGGAGAAACTTTCCCACTTACATTAATTCATCCCTACCAGGAGTTTCCTCACTGTTCTAACCTATAACCTCTTAATCCTTACTATAACTTCATGAACTTCTGGCCTCAAGCAGGACTTCTCTGATTTCATATAGAATATTCATTGTATCACAATTGTGTGAAAATTAAAATTATTACTCCATTTTATTTCTTTAATTAATTAGTCAGACTCTTCATGCAAAACTTTTGGAAAAATTTGTACTAAAATTTAGCTAATTTGATTACACACTAATAGATTAAAAACTGGTCATCTGTAACTCCACACTGATCTAAGTGAAATAGCAAAACATCCTAGATACAATTCAACTAGTGAGTGTATGGAGCTATTCAGAAAGACAAGTTAAAGAATGAACCTTCAAATCTAATCTACAGAATCCCTCTTACCAGAAAGAGGACTGCTTGGACCATCCTGTGATGTCAGACACAGCAAATGGACCAGGTGTATGTTGCCCCCTACTGAAGTCCTGCTTGTTGCCACTCCCTGCCAAGCCTCCTGGGGTGTTTTCTCTGTTACCTTGACAATCACACTCAAACATGTTGAAAAGATGTCTTATTTCTTTTAGATACCAGGAAGTTCTGACATTGAACTGTAGTGTGAACTTACTGAATTGATTTCCCTGAAGACTTAGAGGATACATTAAACAAAGGACAATGAATGGTGAACTATTTTTGTATTGTATTTTTGTTTTTGATTTTTCTGGTACTGGTCCAGATTTTGCCTTACTTAACACACACACACACACACACACACACACACACACACACACACACTCACACTCACACTCACACTCACATTCACTCACCCCACACACACCTTTCTGTGCCTTTGGGAATGTTATTAGAGCACAGTGCCATATATAGGACATTTGACTTCTATGTTTTAATACCTGTGTTTTAATGTTCACTGTGAACCAAGACTTTCATTTCTCTGAGTGTCTATCCTTTAGAGATTAACCAATTTCCATTGGAGAACATGAAAACAATTTACATTATGTAACTCTTCTTGAAACTGAGCAAGGTAAGACTGAGTGAGGTTTGTACATAGATTTATTCTTGAAATTCTCAGACGCACTTCATAAAAGTGTAAGGTTAGAGCTCTACTGCATGGCAAAGAAGAAACTGCTTCATTTCCTCATTTGAATAGGGCAAACCAGACATTTATTTTCTGATGTACATAAAAACTGATATTTTGAAAAACATGTCTGTGCTTTGTGAATTAAATATTCCACTTTGATATTTTAGGAAGATTTTTCTAGGCCTAAGTCAGCAATTTATATCAGACCTAATAAAATATGGAAATGAATCAAATATGAATAATTTTTATAATTTCATTTATTCAATCAATGCAAGGTTGACATTCCAAAACATAACATAATGTAATTTTGGAAGTAAATAGATGATAAGTTTGATATTTACTCAAATGAGAATTAAATCAAACTTCTTTAATGAATTTATGGAGTTCATTTTGATTTTACTTCACTTGCAGACAGATTTTGATCATGAATAATTATTTTCCTAGACTCAGCCTCTGATTAGCCAATTTCTCTTTCTAACTAAAACCTCACCTTTCTAAAAGGAAAAACTTTGATAACAGGGTTTTTATACAGGTATATTACTCTCTTTTTTCTGCTATTAATATCACATGAACTATTTAATTTCACTCAATGATATCATTGAGGTTAAAGAAAAGTTTCATCTGTTAAGAGCTCATGATTAATTTTTATTAACACAGTATCTTCTTTTTATTCTACATATATACTTTTGAACATTAACACTATAACATTAAAAATTTCCCATAATATTTAAAGCCACTCTCAGGAAATTAGTTGACGAATATAAATTCATTCTTTGCAGCTTAATAAAATGTGACTAAATCACAATGTGATTTCAATGTGATTTAGTCACATTGTTTAGTACCTATTATGAGTGACCACAACTACATATTCAACGTTCATCTGAAAGTCAAATAGTACATAATGCCCTTTGAATGAAACTTCTTGTTTTCAGCTTTCAAACTTTTAGAAGTGTAAATGTTAGCATGAAAGGAATCTGCTTACCTTCATCCTGAAGTTTTAAAATGCTTATCTGCCTCTTAACTTGTGTTGATACATCTTTACTGAACAGGAGTCAAATTTAACGGTTATATTCCTTAAGCTTTAGTGTGCTTTTGAGAGTGATCCTTTGAATATCTTGGATAGAAATCAGTGTGTACATTCATTGGTTAATGAATTAATGGGTTTACTTTATACTGCTGATGTATCTTCAGACCTTATGCTAGATGTCCCATCGTTGGCCATGTCCTCACTGCCAAAACTAACCTGATACTTGTATCTATATCCTCAGTAATTTGAAGAAAGCTAAGCCAAGAACCAGCCTGCCCAGGAAAACTGACAGCACACATGATGTCTTACTTGTCATATCTCTTTAGCATAAAAGCAGATTCTGCTCCTATCCAGGCAAAACTCTGCCAATGAAACCTACCTTTTCAAACAGAAAGCTGGGCTCTGTTTTCTTTTCAATTTCTCCTCATAAAGTTTGGCTGCATTGTATCATTCAGTTTTTTTTTTTAACTGTGAAATGATTATATTGATTCTCACCAAAAAGCCAGATCATAAATTTATGTTGAGATAGTCTATGTGAGTTTGGTTAAGGGCTTGCAGCTAGAATTGCATGGAGGAGGCCAAAATAAATTTAGATTTTATTTAAAGTTGTAATTGGGCATTATTTCTTAATTTTCATTTTAATAAAGGTCATGATCAAACCTACTTCAATACAATAACTACAAATCTAGTGTACTTAAATTCTACTTGCAAGTTGATTGATTTAATAATCCCAACTTTTGCTGTGTATAAAACTACATATTAAAGCAGAGATTAAAAATTATGAAATCTTGGCACAAGCCTTTAATCCCAGCACTCAGGAAGTGGAGCCAGGCAGATCTCTGTGAGTTTGAGGCCAGCCTGGTCTACAGAGTGAGATCCAGGACAGGCACCAAAGCTACACAGAGAAACCCTGTATCTCTCTCTCTCTCTCTCTCTCTCTCTCTCTCTATATATATATATATATATATATATATATATATATATATATATATAGAGAGAGAGAGAGAGAGAGAGAGAGAGAGAGATAGATATAGATACAGATACAGATACAGAGATAGATAGATAGATAGATAGATAGATAGATAGATAGATAGATAGATTCTGTATCTTTGCAGTGAAGAAATTAATGAAGCGGACAACAACACTGACTGAAACAAAACAACAAACCCAAAGACAAAGAACTCACAAATATTTAACATTTCTGAGAGCTGGTTCTTTGAGACATTAGGGAGCAAGACAGTATAAATGTTATGTGCAGATGGAGAATATTTTTAAACAGTAATTTAAAAAATAATAATAGCAAGTGCTAACATTTCAAGAGAAACCTTTGATAGTACATGTTAAAAGCCATGCAGATTTTATAGCTTCCTTTCATTTGGCCAACTATCCTGATGTATTGTTTTTATCTCAGCCTCAGAACTCTATGAGATAGAGAACACAACACTGTTTAGTACCATTCTCATATAAAGGAAAAGTCAGAGCACTTCAGCAAATCCCTCAGGACCACTGGGTGGGTGATGTTGGAACCTGGAGTCCCTAACCCTGGTCACTTTCTCTTCAGTCCTACTCCAGACACATCCACGGGTACAAATTCATGCTGCAAGGCCCTTATGACACCCATTAAAGGAACAGCAAGTCCATTTTAGAAAGGTATAAACTTTTGAATTGTTCAAGGAAATAACCCTATAAATTTAAAAATATGTAAGTATTTAGTTATTAGAATTTCTCCAGGCCTCTCCTCTTACATATATAACTACCCATGAATGGAGAATAAAATTTGCCATAAAATGTGAATGTCTCACCTTGGCCTGCACTGCTGGACACCTGAACTTTATACAATGCTTCCTTCCACTGGTTTTGAAGCAAGCTCTAACTCATCAAGCTTAAATAAATCCTGTGGAAATTCATAGACAGATAGGGCTCTGTTGCTCCAGCTTTATAAAATCCAATTTAGAGTTCATTTAATCCACTTTATTTGGTTTTTTCAAAACTTTAGTAATGGACTTTTTAAACTTCATAGAGTTGATAACTCAGATCTGCAGGCAGCTAGTATCTCCTGAAAGCTAAGTGTGTGTGATAAATGTGCATATAAAATATTTTTCTCCAAACAAGGTAGCTTTTTCAGCCAATTTATAAATCACTCTAAGTAGATTTACACTATCATTTTTCAACAATTTATGAGCAGTCAATGGCTGCTTTCATCAACAAGAAAGAAACATTAAGAAAGTTCACTTTCCTCTCCTTCAACCTGAACAGATAAAAAGAAATGTCGGATTTGACCTTGTTCCGCAGTCAAACTTGCTTAATTCAATACAGATACACAAATATAAAACCTAGCTGATTGTTCATAAGATCTTGAGGCAAAATCTAATTAAATAAAAATGCTGGCAAGCAGTCTGGAGTAGGGGAGGCTATTGAGTTTATGTCTGCAAAAACTGCTGAATTAATATTAGTAACTTGAAATTATCCTGGAAGCTACTAAAGCTATTGTTTTCCTTCAAATATATATATATATTTGAGCTGAGGATCGAACCCAGGGCCTTGCACTTGCTAGGCAGGTAAGCACTCTACCACTGAGCTAAATCCCCAACCCCCTTCTTCTATTTTTTTAATGAATGAAACACTTTTTATGGACACAAAAATTGTATATACCCAATATGTTCTTCCCCTCCTCACACACCAATTACTTTGATTTATCCTGGAATACCATCACTATACAAAAATTTGCTTTACTTGATTCATATCATGTATCACTATAGGTTGCTAACAAGGGAATGCAATGATACCATACAACCAGTTTGGGTGACTTAGGCTTTGCTTAGGTCTCTTTAAAACCTATGTAGTCTGACACTAGCCTGCTGTTATACAACAGATGAGACATGATTCTTTACTGCTATGTATACTTTATGTATGTGATTCTTCATCAATATGTGCTTTTGTTAATGAATGTCTGTGTCCAAATGGATGCCTTTAATGTGAAAAGGTATAAAACAGCAAGGAATCAAGACAATCTAATTTGTGAATTACCTGGGGACATGTTCTGTAACAATTATTATCCTCGAGGCCAGGGAAATAAAAATGCTTCAGCTAACATATTTCCTGTTTTGTTTTGTTTTGTTTTGTTTTAAAGTAAAATTTACACTTAGCATATTTTTTTTCAGAAGTACCTGTTAACCTGTTTACCAGTATAGAATAGCACAGAACCTGCTCTTAACTAGATTTTATGTGCTTGATTTACCTGTTAATTATGGTGGGACAATATTATTTGTCTATGGGATTTTCCTTCAAGGCCACTTGGATTGCAATTATGGGACTTTTCCAAAAGCTACAAAATCAAACATTTGTTCACTTCAGATAAGGTATTGGCAACAGGCTAAACAAATAGTTCCACCCCAGTCTCCTTTTGTGGCCAATGAGCTTGTTGGAGTTACTTATGTGAGCATGGCTGACTTAAACGTAACTACATCAACCACCGCAGTCTGGGAGACAACTCGGGAGAGTTGCATACCTACAGCCCTGTCTGCAACTTGCAGTTACCTCCACTGAAGATCTCTGGAAGAATTCTTTACTGACTTATAACCTTGGAAGGGCCCTTGTGTATCTGGAAACTCTATCACCTCTTTAAGTTTCATTCTTTGTCTGAGAAGCACCCCTCCTCCATAAGGGAAAGCCTCAATGCAAAAGTGACTCAAAAAGTATGTAAAATACTTCACAAACATCCCCCATAGTTCTCATTTCCAAAAGCTACCCAAACCTGCTCTCTATCTCAGAT
Source organism: Onychomys torridus (assembly GCF_903995425.1). Taxonomy (NCBI): domain Eukaryota; kingdom Metazoa; phylum Chordata; class Mammalia; order Rodentia; family Cricetidae; genus Onychomys; species Onychomys torridus. Next base: position 41,593,008 of record NC_050452.1, read on the forward strand.
CATTAGTAGGTATCCCTACAAATATACATGTACAAAATTATGTGATCTGAACATAGAAAAGTCTTCCCTGGTTTATTACTTTAAAGAGTCGGTCCTTCTACTTAAAATGGTGAATCTTGTTATTTACACATCCCATCTCTTCTGAGTGTTTGTGCAACCCTGAAAGTAGATATGCTTGCTTTCCATTTTGTTTCCAGGAAGCCTAGAAGAAATCTCTATTGCAGCTGAACTGGGATGGGAGAACCTGCTTCTCTGTGTCTCTTTCTACCAGAGGATTTTCCAAGTCAGGCTCACTCAAGCAGATCTATTGCCTGGCATGTTGCTGGGTCCACGGGCCTTCGTTAAATGCCTTAGAGCCAATAGATTAATCCAATTTAAAATGAGATCCATGTGTCTATAATCTAACTCTGGAAGCTTCTTCCACCTTTCTGTACTGAGGCTTAATCCTAAAATCCTATCTCCTGTTTGCTTGGCATTCTCCCCATTCCATCCAATTTTGTAAGAAGCCAAATGAGTCTTAATATTAACCTCCTCCACTTAAGAAAATGGAAAGATTCCAAAGCATCACTCACCTCGGTTACAGAGTGTGGTTAGAACTAAAATGGCTTCTGTCATCCTCACACTCATTGTGCAATGCACACTTCAGAGCCTCCCGAGTTCATGAAGGCCGGTGCAGTTATGTCAATGGTGCTTTTGCTCCCGTTTTCATTTCTCTGCCCAATAGAAGCTTTAGAGAAATACCAGACGAACATTTTGCAAAAGCCAAGTTTTCTCTTCACGTTTTATGCAATTTTTTGCATATTGAATAAACTAACGCACAATCATCCTACTGCATCCTTTCCTACAGATGAATTCTACTCAACTTCCTCAAATTTCCTTACTTGTACTCCCTGCTCACAACTCCATAGGAAATAATAATATCTATGGGTATTGTAGTTGTAGTGTTAGGATAAATAAAAAAAAATACATATTTTTAAGTTCTAACTTTAAAATGAAATCATTCATCATTTGCTTTGATGATTCTTATGTTCTTGTATAATTCTGTCTTTTATGGCCTGCTACACACCAAGCATTGTCAAATGACCATATGCATGGAAGATGTGTTGTATTTCTTTCCAGTATGATATTGGAACCTAATCCAGAGGAAGACTGATAATTAATAGTTCCATCATTCTAAGAAACAGAAGTTTAAGGAGATCATAGAGCCAGTAGGATGGGACTGATAACACAAAGAAAGCAATAGCTGGTGCCATTTTTATCACAAAAATAAAATTTTAAATATGGACATATGGTTTAAAGACATATGACATATCATTTTCACTAGATAAATTATCAAAGGAGAAGATTTGATTCTGCTCCCCAATTCTCAGACTTTTGCTCCTTTAATTTCCATTAAATCAACATGGGAGAGAAGCAAAGATTTATATTATTACTGTGTTTACTTATGGCAAAACAATATTTTCTTATGGTAGATTTGGTTGGTCATTCTTCATGCTCTATTAATTTCAAAAGTGACTAGTATTTTAGATTGAATTTAGCAGATAACAATGCCATTTGGACTTTTTCCTCGGGTAACAGGCTGTCAGCCAGCTGGCTCTCTGAGGCCTGATTTCAAGGGCTTTGGATAAGCAGGGGAAATCCATCTTCACAGGTTACCAACAGTTCTGTCTTCCCATGTGGAATTACTCACACACACACACACACACACACACACACACACACACACACACACACACACTGTGATTTATCAGTTATAAAACAGTAAGCTTTCTTTCTGATAAGAAACCTCAGCACACATTTAAACATAAAGCCTCCCTAGAAATACATTTAATCACAACCTCTTCATTCAAACTTCTTCATTTTTACCTTTGTTCAAAGAGCCACATACAAGATAGAAAGAAAACTAACTATTATGGCAGTGGCAAATCTCACCAAATAGAAATAGTGTTGAGTCTAGGAGAATCTTGTGATGCTTCTGCCCCGCCTCTTCAACATATTGTACACATGTGTATCACCACAGCCAGCCTTGTGAGGCTCTCAAGTCTCTTAGAACTGTTTGTCCTTCTGTATCCACTCCACATGGGAGAACTACTGAAAATACAACCAAAGGCAGTGCAATAAGAGCATTAACTACAGTGTAACCATGCTACTGTAGAGTGGGAAGTGTGCTTGTCTCTTATTGCCCCCACAAACACAGTAGAGACATCCTCTCTCTCTCTCTCTCTCTCTCTCTCTCTCTCTGCAAATGCAACTATAATTCCAACCCTACAATGAAGCTACATTTTTGTCATTTTTTATTTAAAATTTTTTTCCTATGAATTTTAACACAACTTTAAACAGTTTTTTCACTAATTCTACTTTGCCACACACTAGCAGCCTCTTTACCATATAGGAAGTCTAGGGACTGCATATTTGGACTTGTCTGTCTTCTACATACACAATATACATCACAAAATAAGATGCACAGATAAAAGGGATGATAGCTAATCTTGCATTACCAAAACTTACATTAGTATTAGGCCCTTTATACATTTTCTTCTTCCTTCCTAAACCAGCACAAGACTGTGTTGCTCAGAACTGGTTTTATCATTCCATCTCCAAAAGACAGCATTTTACCATGAGTTTCAACAAGAATTTCCAACATGTATTATTTACTACATCTACCTTTAACATATTTTGCGCACTTCTGAACACCTAGAAGGACTAGATGTTTCAGATGAGGACATAAATTTGTCCCCTATATACACAGTAGTGTTGAAACCACACACATGTAACAATGGTTAGATCTCAAAGTGTCTTCTGCTGAGAGCATTCTGGTCTTTGACTTTCTTTTTCTCTAGCCCCTTCCCTGTATCATGTGACACAGGCACCTGTCACTTGGATACTTTCACAACTCTCTTCAGAAGACCTTGCTGTGAACTTTAACAGAGTATACAGGATGTGTAGTTCACTAACTCTACTTTTGTCATGCACTGGCAACCTCTTCAACACCTTGAAACTAGAGATCATAAAAGTAAGCTGATCACTGAGGAATGCAGGATTTTAATTGTAACTTCGCCAGTATTTCTATTTAGAGGTCTGCTGTCATTTTTGTCTTCTATGAACTTTTTGTTGCCAAGGAAGACAAGATTACAATTTTGTCTGACAGACTGAGATAGCGTGGTGTATCCTTGGTTATCAAAATACTCATGTATCATGGGGTGTTTAGTTGGTGAATATTCTCAATGTCGGGGAAAGCATGGTATATACTATATAATCTCAATTCCCTAAATTTGTGTACACTTGCAGCATCTAGAAGGACACATCAAACTGAGCTGCTTGTGACTGGGCAGCTGTTCTTGGCTTCTTGTGTTGTGTAATGCACATACTACAAAATAAACGCATCTTTTAAATGTTTAAAAAATATTTATTTTACATACCAACCGCATCCCCCTTTCTTTCTTTCTTTCTCCAATGACCCTCCAGCTCACTTCCCCAACCCCTCCTCCAAAAGGGTAAGGCCTCCCATGGTGAGTCACTAAAGTCTGGCACATTCAGTTAAGGCAGGACCAAGACCCTCCGCCCTGCCTCAAGGCTGAGCAAGGAGTCCCACCATAGGTAATGGGCTCCAGAAAGCCAGCTCATGCACCAGGGATAGATCCTGATCCCACTGCCAGAGACTATTTAAACAGACCAAGCTACTCAACTTGGGTCTAGTCCAGTCCCATACAGGTTCCACAGCTGTCGGTCTAACGTTCGTGAGTTCCTATGAGCTTGGTTCACTTGTCTCTAATTTCCCCATCATGATCTTGACCCCATTGCTCATAGAGTCACTATTCTCTCTCTTTGACTGGACTTCTGGAGCTTGGCTGTGGATCTCTGCATCTGCTTCTATCAGTTACTGGATGAAGGCTTTATGATGACAATTAGGATATTCACCAATCTGATTACTGGGGTATGCCAGTTCAGGCACCCTCTCCACTATTGCTAGTAGTCTAATCTAGGCTCATCCTTTTGGATTCTTGGGAATTTCCCTATTACCAGGTTTCTCTCTAAACCCATAATGTCTCCCTCTATCAAGATATCCCTTTCATTGCTCTCCCACTCTGTCCCTCCCCTAGCTCGACCATCCTGTTCCCTCAAGGGGAACACTCCTCCACTGTTGATGAGAGTGAAAACTTATACAGCCACTTTGGCAATCAGTATGGTGACTTCTCCAAAAATAGAGAATCAATTTATCTCAAGAATCAATGATACCACTCTTGGGCATATACCCAAGGGATGCTCAATCATACCTCAAGGACACTTGCTCAAATATGTTCATAGCAGCATTATTCATAATGGCCAGAACCTGTAGACAACCTAGATTCCCCTCAACTGAAGAACAGATAAAGAAAATGTGGCACATATACACAATGGAGTACTACTCAGCAGTAAAAAACAATGATATCATGAATTTTGCAGGCAAATGGATAAAACTAGAAAATCTCACCATGAATGAGGTTACTCAGACTCAGAAAGACAAACATGGTATGAACTCACTCATAGGTAGACACTAGATATGAAGCAAAGGATAATTAGTCTACAACCCACAGCTCAAGAGAAGCTAGGAAACAAGAAGGACCCGAAGAGGGACACATGGATCACCTTGGAAAGGGGAAACATGATAATTATATGAGTAAATTGGGGATGGGGTGGGGGCAATAGAGGGAAGGAGATGGGGGATGAAGCTAAATTTTTGCAGACACTTCTCAGTCCAAAGATGTGGAAACAATTATTTCCCTTTGATCTTTCTTTTTTTACCAGGAATCTTCTAAAAAGTTTTTTAATTCTAAGAGCATCCACATTGTTCAGGTATGTTGAGTTTTGACTGACAAGAAAATGCTGTCTGTGTTTATATATGTACATATATATGTTATGCAAAATCATATTTTGATAAATACATATACATTTTACAAAATTCAAATTAAGCTAATTCATGTCACTATCAGCTTATAAATATCTTTTAGAGGAGGATGACAGGATTTAAGATATATTATTGTCTTGACAATTTTCCAATGTAAACTACAAAATATCTCCAGAACACATTTCTTCTCTGAAACATTTTACCTTAGACTAACATCTCCCCATTCCCATGTTCCCACCTCTGGCCTTTATACATGTCATCCTCTAAGTTTGACTGTTTTATATTACACATGTGAATAGGTTTTATGAGAGGATCATGCAGTCTTTCTCTCCGGGTGCCTGATTTATTTCACAATAACCTTCTAGTCATCTATATTACTAAAAATGATGAGACAGCATTCCTGTTCCACTTAGGCTCTTTTCCTTGTCTTGATGGACCAGTACTGCAAGGGAGATGAGTATTCAGGCTTCTCTCTTTGTTTATGCTCATTACAAGGCTTCATCATACTGACAATATGCTAAGCCCTATGTTCTCTGAAAATCCTCAGCATCCTAGACAGACTCCTGCATATTTTGGATGCTTTACAAACAATATTTTTTGAACATTTCCACTTTTAAGCAACATTACATGAGAATTTACAGGAAATCCTCTTGCCTTTGAATCCAGTTGCTTAACTTTGAAAACCGGACCAGCATTGATTGTTTGAACTTGCACAAATTACTTGTTATAGACATTGGTTGTGCACATAGGAGATGGATATAATAATAGTAAATTTTTTTCCAAGCTGAGGATCGAACCCAGGGCCTTGCACTTGCTAGGCAAACGCTCTACCACTGAGCTAAATCCCCAACCCTAATAACAATAAATTTATCTCAGGGTTAATGTGAAAATAAAATGAGTTAACAATGAAGAATACCTGGCATAAAGTAAATGTTATGGGCAATTTCAAAGTTATTAAACAAAAGACATATCTATCTTCCATAGGAAACTCTGATATGGGCAGACACTGACCCTCTTTTGTGGATGAAATCTCTTACAATTTCCATGGAAAATGAGATGAGCAATATACTACTGAGATTTTTAAGAACATGGAAGTTGATAATAAGAGAAATTAAAACTTAAGGGAGCAAAAAGAAGAATGAGGATATGAATCATGATTTACTTGTTTTCCATAATGCACACATAGCTAGGAATACACAGTATTTCCTCAGTTTTAAGGATTATGCAATGTTTTATTTTGACCTTGACATCTCCTCCTTGAGGACTAGCTTTCATGGTACCAGAAGGTGAAATCAAAGCTTCCAAAGTAGAGAATCAACCAACAGTTCTATGACACTTACAAATCACAACAATGATAACCAAGGTATTATAATTCTGATGGTGTAGTAGTGGCACACATATCTTGGTGGTAACTAACAGCCCTCTAACTGGCCTTAAGACCTCTGAACAAGAAGAAAACCATCCTGATACTGGAAAGCTATGCAATTCCTCAGTGCTAGTAAAGACACAGGTAATGAAGTACCCACAACCAGTATTTTACTAAACCAGGATAATCCCAAACAACAATCTAAACATTTGTCCTTACATCCACCTATAATTGTAGCATTCATCCATCATCAAGAAAACTTCTATTTGCAAAAGACAGAATACATTACAGAAACCCCCCAAATAACCACCACACCTAAAGTTCAGGGGACACTGTAGAAAGATGGTATGATCCATAAGATCCAGGAGTTTGCTATTAGAGTGTGTCTCCTAGTAATGTCAGAAGTTACAGCTGCAAAGTCTCACCAACATGATTGTCATAACATGAGCTGAACAAGGATGACACCAGTAGACATTCCACAGCATACAGGGGAAACCCCACAAGATACCAGTCTTACACCAAGAATGAGAGAAAACTAAAGAATGCTGAGTGCTAAAAAAACAGCATTCCCAAGGGACTGGTTATCCAATACCACATGGTCAGCTGTGAAAACATACATGTGTATGTGAGTAACATTATTTGGACCAAGAAGGTTATATTCAGGAATATAGGTAAATATACATATACATATTTAGCTACAGTTACAATTAATAAAAAATTGCAATCATTTTGAAAGTCAGGAAGGAAGGATATATGAATTGGTTTGGTGAGAGGAAAGGAAGAAGAGAGAGGCTGCAATTATATTATATTCTAAAAAATAAAAGAAAACCATTAACAAATAATCATATTAAATACTATTAGGACCTAAGTATTATTTCAACACATGTATGCAGTGAACACTGATCAACATAGGTTAATTAATTTTTCCCTTATTGTCATTTCAAACATTTGTTTCCTTCAAGCTCCTCTCTCCTAGATTTTCATAAACTAGAAAGCCAAATGCATATACCATTTGGAATGGTCTTCACATTAACCAATACACAGATATTGCTCTTTGTTTTCCTTTTAAGCAAACTAATTCTTGGGGAAACCAGTCTAAACACAGAAAGTAAACAGTATGTTTTAATGACAAGACTTGAATCAAGTGTCTCAATGCACAGTCCAGTAGCCTCTCTACTATACCATGTGAGAACTGAGCAGACCCATAACCATGTGTGAACAGTGTTCTCCTTGTCTTGAACAACTTCCATTTCACTGAAGACTATGTTTGTATCTTACCTGAGCTGTGAAGCGTTCCCAAAGGCAAGCATTTCCTTCCCTTGACTTAAGGGAAGGAAATGATCAACTCAGTATTTTGGTTGGCAAGTCCTCAGATGATTTCTGTTACTACCTGTGGCCTCATCCATCACAATTTTGTAAAACTGTCATTTGTAAGTCACTGAAAAATCTCACCTGTTGTGCAAGAATGATCATCTATTTCGTTTACCTGCACACATTGCTGGTTTTACACCCAATATACCTTGCCAGAAGCTGTAGTTGCCTCCTGTGTCAAGTGTACCAGTGAGCAATTCATAAAATTATTAGATCTATGAAAGTGTATATGAAATAAGCAAAGTTATATTTCAAAAATATCTATAAATTGCAAGAGGTATGTGATGAAATTCTTGTTACATTATTTAGAGATTTTCCAAAAGCAAATCAATAAAGATAGATAATTAGGTAGAGATAGATAGATAAATAGATAGATAGAGATAGATAAAAACTTATCCTAAGTAAATATTAATCTTATTTCTAAGCAATAACATAGTTTGCATGTTGCATGAATTGAAATCTTACAATATTACACTCACATATTTTTCTCTTGATAAAAATGATCAGAGAAAATACCATTTAACCTACCAGCAATTCCTATCTTTCTCTCATCATCTTGATTACTGATTATTTCCAATATCTGTTGATGTATCCTCCTTGTGTTTTATGCCAAACCACCTCAGACTTGATCATCTGATCAGTGATTGAAATTTGAAACAACTTCTGTGTGTGATATAAAAAAAAAAACCAAATGGCTTGGGAAACCCAGGTAATTGCTATTTTCTCTTGTTTTTGTCATAGCAGATATGTATACATATGACATAAAAAAAAAAAAAACCCAAAAAGTTGGGATTCTAATCCAAAGTAATGATTAAATTTCTTCTACTTTTAAAGTGCAGAAATTTATAATCCAGATGTCATGAATCTCTTTATTTTTTTAGCTAATCTTGGTCATGATTTTTAGATTTGTTGCCTTTTTTTTTATATACACACCAAAGCAAAAATAATGGATAATTAAACAATTTAAACAGAAGGTCCCTGGATAAAATAACTCCTCACATTTACATGCAGCTGTGCCCTTCTTCCAAAACTCCCCTTGAGACCATGGGTATTGTGTATTCAGAGATCAGGCAGTCTAAAATCGTTGCCTCAAGCCCAATTTTCTTTACTCAATTAACCTTTCCATCTCCCATGAAAGTTCCGATATTCATGAGTTGCATAATAAAATAGAATAAATATCAAATTCTATTACACAAAACGTGTGGCATCTTAAATTGGGCTAAAAATAAATGTTCTGTAATTAGTCTGATCGAGTTAACTAGTCAAATACCAAATATTTACATACCTGTCCACTTGAGGCTTAGCTAGCATTACAGACCTTGTGTTCTCTCACTGCCAAACTCAGTGGAAACACTGAAGTTCCTCAGCCTTGTTCTCTACCTGGAAATACTCAGAAGAGAAGAAAGAAATGGTTGTCACTCTAGGCCGGTGTCCCTACTAAATTAACAGCTGTTGTTTGTACCCATTGTCAAAGAGCCAGACCATGGTAAATCTGCAGTGGTCATGACAGTAAACACAGATTTCCCTCAGGAACTATTCACATTTAGGAAAGAGGCCTTAATCCTTAACAGCAAAGGCATGTAGAAAATGTTATCTGTGTGAAGAAAAAAAAGAAATCTAGATGGAAATTCTTAAGTTTACATATATGCAGAATTTTTATCCTAACTTCCAGTAATGAGCTATGTTTTGCCTTTGTGATGTCATTTGATAAGTATGTAATACATTTGCTAATTTGTCAAATATATTAGATGAACTATTTATTGAAAGTGTGTGTGTACGTCCAAGATGTTGTTATTGAACGTGTTAGAGAGAATGCCAAAGTTTATAATGCAGTGATTGAGGTCATTTCATTTTTGTAATGTTGATTACCATTACTAGGTGCATCTAAGATGGTTGCCTATTTAATTTCCTATCAGCAGCTTTGTCTGGAAGTGGTATGTACCTCATTTCTAGTCGTTTCTTCTCACAGCTTTATTAGCAACCTTGTATTTATTTCAGGCTTCTATTCATTTCTTGACAAACAAGCTTTAGCAACTTCTCCCATTGTCTTGATTTCTGAAGACTTCCACACATCAAGGCTACTACTCTCCCCTTGCCAGAATGGATTTTTGCTGAATAGTATTTTCTGAACCAATGGCAGTGAGTCCTTTGGGTCAGTGGGGAGGTTAGGAGAATCTGAGAAGAGTTGAGAAAGGAGAAATAATAATCAGAATATACTGTGTTTTAAAAATCCACTTTAAATAAAAAGAAAACAAATAAATAAAATGTACTTTGAATGAAGAACTAATATATATATATATATATATATATATATATATATATATATGAAGAAATAAAGACATAAGTATCAAAAAGTTCTGTTATTCCTTTTCTCAAATAGGAATGATCCAGTGCCAAAAAGCCCAGTTTGGTATTTTGGATTTTATTGTATAAATATGAAGAAATGCATAAGCCTCAAATAAAAGAGAGTGAAGAGCAGGAGGCAATTGTGACAATAAGATTGTTCTGGAGACTAAAGGTATAGAATGTGTGCATGCACCCATAAAATTATGTCATTGAAAAATGTCATGTATCAGCTTACTCTAGAAAAAGTTTTCACATTAATTTTCTCCAAAAGTATATTAACTACATTGAGTTTACAGCTGGGAGTATCCCAAGTTTCAGGGTTAATGTAAGTCTTTGTAGTAACTGGTATAATTGCTTTACTAACTTCATTCCACTTGTCCTCTAATTAGAATTGCACCTTTGTAACACGAATTCCTAAATGGTCTTACAGATAGATAGATAGATAGATAGATAGATAGATAGATAGATAGAGAGATAGATGATAGATGATAGATAGATGGATGGATGGATGGATGAATAGATAGATAGATAGATAGATACATACATACATACATACATACATACATACATACATAGATACCAATCTGGAGCCAAATACTGGGGTGAATACTGAAAGATCAGAGAAACAGAACAAGCCATAGCCAACCTCACCTCACCAACTCCTCAGCCGATCCTGTTTCCATGAATCCTTAGACTGAAAGCCTCTGAGTCCTCACCCCTGAGGGTCTCAGTTGAATTGCTTAAAAGCCTCTAGTTCCTGGTCTTCATGCCTTATATTCCTTTCTGCTTCCTGCCACCACTTCTTGGAACAAAAGGCATGTGTCCATAAGTGCTTGGATTAAAAGTGTTTGTCCCCAATGTAGACTTGAACTCACAGAGATCCACACTGATCTCTGCCTCCAGAGTGATAGGATTAAAGGCATGTGTGCAACCATTGTCTGGCCTCTATATCTGGTCTAGTGGCTGGTTCTGTCCTCTGATCCTCAGATAAGTTTTATTTGTTAGAACACAAATAAGATATTGTCACACACCTTAACTGATGATAACCACACTTGAAATTATTGGGACATGTACATTGCCTAACAAAATAAAAAGTTAATGTTTCCAATATTTCAGTAAAGTAACAGGAATTTTAACTCTCAATACAACTCCTGTAAATTCATTTGTGCTTATCAAACATTCAACAAGTGAGATTTTGTTTCATCCTTGTATACTTGATTCAAAACTAAGGTAAGTATTTTAGAAGAACATTTTATCTTTCAGTAAGTGAAAATGTAGTGCTAACTGGTTCCATTCCATCCATCCATGTAAGTCATTATCTATAACAAACACATCTGTCTTGTGAATGAATATGTTATTATTATTGTTTTGCCTTAAATAATGAAACATTTAATTTATCTCCAAGGTATTTATTTACTAGACTTTTATTAATGAAGTAAGTTTTACTGTGGTTTTCTCCCTTTGGTTTACAGTAGCTCACATACTTTGACTTTCTATTGGAAAACAATGTATCCTCTATTTGTTTAGAGGTGGACTTGAGTCTTTATGACTAGATTTGTTCTTTGAGGCCTGGAACCACCATCTGAATGGGAAGCTTTCATCTGAACAGTATATTAAACCACAGCACTTACTGAAAAAATGTTATCAGCACAGAGATATGGAGTCTCACTGTATCCATAAACACTTATCTAATGTACATTTTATGGCTATATATCTGTTCTTTAATCCAAAATTCCTATTCAACACACAATTTTATTCATGTCTGATCTCTGTTCTTGAAGAATAAATAGGAAAGTGTGTGTATGTCTCTTACTTTGCTTCTTGTTGATAGATAAGTGAACATGTACAACAGAAAGACACTCAAATTATATGATAATATCTTTAGGAATCATTTCTCATAAATAACATTAGCGTTTATCAATGTTTGTGTCTTAAAATACATCCAACATACAACCAATGACTGGTCTAACTTGAGGTCCAAGCCTGGAGAGACCTGGATGGCCAGGAACCAGAAGCTGGGTGGCCTAGAGACCTATGGTAGAACCAAACATGACTGACAACACAAAAGTCAACAAAATGATTCCTATAGTCATAGAACAGTGCCTATCCCAATTGTCATCAGGGAGACTTCCTCTTGCAGCTCTTGGGAGCAGATGCAGAGGCCCACAGCTAAACATTAAAGAATTCCACAAAAGAGAGTAAGGAAGTATTTGTAGGAGCCAGAGGGGTTGAGGATACCAGAAGGACATAGCCCACAGAATTAACTAAGCAAGGCTCTTAGGGGCTCACAGAGACTGGAGAGACAAACAAGGAGTCTGCATGGTCTGAGCTAGGTCCTCTGTATACCTGCTGTGGTTATTTAGCTTGGAGTCTTGTGGAACTCTTAACAGTTGGAGTGAGGGTATCTCTGACTCTCTGCTGCTCTTGGGACTCTCTTCCTCCTGCTGGGTTGCCTTGTACAGCCTTGATATGAAGTTTTATGCCTAGCCTTATTGTATCTTGTTATGCCATGTTTGGTTAATATCCCTGGGAGCCCTATTATTTTCTGAAGCTAATCATCAGAAGAGCAGTGGATCTGGGAAAGGGGGATCTGGGAGGAGTGAAGGTAGCGGAGGCTGTGGTCAGGATGTATTATATGAGAGAATAATAAATCAAAAGAGAAAAAGAAGAAAAAATATTTGACAAACCCTCATGATAAAAACTTAACAAAATAAAATGATATGAGATTTTTTTCAATGTCTTATTTAATAACTAGTATTCTGTTCTCTATTATCTAGACATAGTTCCTGTAATTATGATAAATTGACAATTAATTCTATTTAAGTGGTCCAATTCATGGGTCCCATATATGTCTCTTAACCATTTCCTACTATCCATATTTAACTTTGCTTTTTCCCTCTGTAAGGAACTCACTTGTTTCCTTGAGGATTAATTATTCCACATGTACTAAGACCTGACACTGTTTCTAGCCCTCTGGGTTGACTTCTAATGATAAATAATTTCAACATTTTTCCCTGAAATTGCCTAATACAGTAATCATTCTAAACATTGTTTAAAATTAAAACTTTAGAGTTACATTTTTCAGAAAACTGAAGAAGATTTAGCCAAACGTAACTGCTATGTCTAGATAAATAGAAAGGATGCTCTATATAGTGTTGGAAGTCTGGGGTCCTGGTCATTAACAAAAAGACTTTGAGCTGCAGTACACATTTACATTTCTTCTTGTCTTGCATCTATTCTTTGTGGCTTATAGAAATTGACTATGGAAAAAAGAAAGTGGAAACACCTTAAGGAGATAGGCAACATTCACTTGGGTATTTGAAATGAAAGCACAGCAATGTTCTCATCTATAGGTATGTCATCTAAGTTAAGATTCCATAGGAGAATGGATAACGAAAATATAGTACATATACATAATGGAGTACTACTCAGCAGAGAAAAACAATGACATCATGAGGTTTGCAGGCAAATGGATGGATCTAGAAAAAAATCATCCTAAGTGAGGTAACCCAGACTCAGAAAGACAAACATGGTATGAACTCACTCATAAAAGGATACTAGATGTAAAACAGAGATGACTAGACTGCTATACAACTCCAGGGAGGCTACCTAGAAAACGGGACCCTAGGAAAGACACAGGGATCACCCAATGACAGAAATATGGATGAGATCTACATGAATAACCTGGACGAGAGTGGGAGTAATGAAGGGCAAGTTTTGAGGGAAAGAAAGCTTAGGGGAGCAGGAGATCCCAGCTGGATCAAGAACAGAAAGGGAAAATGAGGAATAACAGAGCATGATAAATGAAGACCACATGAGAACAGGAAGAAGCAAAGTGCTAGAGAGGTCCCATGAAATCCACAATGATACATCCTCTATAGACTACTGGCAATGGTTGAGATAAAGCCCGAACTGACCCAGTCTGGTGATCAGATGGACAAACACCCTAACAGTCGAGCTGGAACTCTCATCCAATAACTGACAGAAGTGGATGCAGAGATCCTCGGCCAAGCCCCAGGTGGAGCTCCAGGAGTACAGTTGTCCAGAAAGAGGAGGGATTGTAAGAGTGTGAATTGTTGAGACCAAGATTGGAAAAAGCACAGGGACAAATAGCCAAACTAATGGAAACACGTGGATTATGAACCAAAAGCTGTGGAGCCCCCAACTGGATCAAGCCCTCTGGATAAGTGAGACAATTGAATAGCTTGAACTGTTTGGGAGGCAACCAGGCTGTGGGACCCAGACCTGTCCTTAATGCATGAGCTGGCTGGCTGTTTGGAGCCTGGAGCATATGCAGGGACACTTTGCTCAGCCTGGAAGGAGGGGACTGGACCTGCCTGTACTGAATCCACCAAGTTGAGCTGAATCCCCAGGGGAGTCTTTACCCTGGAGGAGATGGGAATGGAGGGGAGAGAGGAGGACAGGGGAACTCATGGCTGATATGTAAAATTAAAACACAAATATAATTTTAAAAAAAGAAAAAAAACTGAGAAGTTGTTATAACAAATCAAAAATGAAAACAAAAAATAAGTGTTCAAAGTACATCTTGAAATGTTTTGAAAGAATTGTTTTTAGTTTTAAAATTTTAATGTAATTATAGCATTTCTCCCTCTCTTTCCTCCCTCCATGTCCTCCCACCCACCCCTACCTACTCTCCTCCAAATATGTATAAAATGCATATAAATATATATTCCTAAATATAACCAGTTCAGGCCATAATGATGTTACTTGGTTTTGTTTGTTGGTATGTCTGTTTTTTAGGGATAACCATTTGTCACTTAACAACCATGTGGTATGTACTTCTCGAGGGAAGACCATGTCTCTAGGTCCCAAATTTTCTCAGTTGACTATAGTTCTTTGTTTATAACTGAGTCCTCATGGGCCTTCTTGTCTCACTTAGGCGTGTTCATCAGTGTTATCCTTGCTCAGCTCATATTTGGGCAGTCAGATTGCTGAGACATTATGGGTGTAGCTTCTAATGTCTATCAAAACTGATAAATGCTCTAAATTGCAGACAGAGGGTTAAAATATAGCTGTCTCCTACAAGGAAAACCCTCAAGTAGCATACTCTGTGGTGAAAAATGGAAATGAATTATTTATCTGACCTTAGCTGAAATGGAGAAAATCAAAAGCAATTTATCTATTTTCTAATTTCCCATGTGTTTTATTAAAATATAACTTCTATTTTTGTCTTGAATAATTAATATGTACTTTTATGCAACCTCTGATGGCTCTCTACTATGCTTTACAAATATACTGTTGGCAGGTCATTTATAGTATTCTCTCAGAGAGCAGAGATGGGACCAGCATAGGTCTATAGATTTCATTTCCTTACTAGTCAAACTATTTCCCTTAGGAAAATGTCTAGTTCAAGAAGTAATTAAATATGTATAGATATAGGATGAGCCCCCCCACACGCATACACTAAGTAAATAAATATAAAAAATAAAGACAAAAGTAATTCATAGAGATACAATGGAAATTAAACACCTTTTCCTTTCAGTTTGTGGAAAATAGATGGTTACTCTCATACAATCATGACAAATTTTAATGTGTATCATATCACATGTAAGATTTTTGTAAGAAATAAAAGGGTTCTGATCACTCTTAATGTGTTCTAAAATTGAAACTATGCAGAACAAAGAAGGGTAAGTGGGGTTTCTTGGCTAACCTCTAAACAAATACTACCATGAGAAATGAGTAAACAACAAATATTTCCAGCACTTGTCATTTGCCTAACTGGGACAAGTTCACCCCCTCAGTGAGGCCATTAGCCTCTGCCCATACATGCTCATATTTATAAATGGGTTGTAAAGATGGGGTGACAATTCAGTCAATAACCTTTGACACAAATTCAGACAAATCTTTGCTCCTCACAATGACAAATTACTCTAGAAAATTAAGTGTCGAAAGCACCACAATGAGATGATGATTGATCGTTTGATTCTTGCAAGTCTGCTGTGCGTTAGAGTAACAGCCTCCTTTGGACACAGATGGCACTCACAGGAAAGAGCAATTGAGTTCTCATCTCAGCTGAAAGCAGCAGATGAATTTTTATAGGATAACAGGGATGATGATTCCTTTTATTGAGAGAAAATGCTCCTGTTTAGCTAATGCCTCTTTAAGATGCTGTGTCAGCTGAGAAAAAGACCATATATTCCAACACTGCACCATCACTTCTAAGTGAGCTGACCCAAGACAGTGTGTGCCTCTAGCCTGATTTTGTAAAACAAAGTTGGCTGTGAGAAACCTTTCTTGGACTTTTACACATTTTACTGATATAAAAGATTTAGATATTTTTAAATTGCATGTAGTATTTACATAGTAAAGTAGTATATGCTAGATTCAAATGTTCTGCAAAAAAAACAGAAATAATAACTTATAAGCTAAATTGCATAAGAAAATTCAGTCTATTTGAAATTCAAGTAAGGATGTCAAAGGGGACATGAACTGTTACAAGCAAAAGTATACACAAAATTGTCATTTTGGCGTTTCTACAATCTATTATTTGTTTGATTTCATGTAAATAATTCCAAATGCCAATTCCATTATAAAGCCAGTCATGCATGAAATGTTTGAGGATTTATGCTGTTATTTCCTCTAAAAGGTCCTCAGAGGTTAAGTGAAGCACTATATTAGCAGATCTGATGTTACCTGCCCATGTACATTGGAAAAGAAGAGATGAGGCTGGGGGCAGAGAGAAGTCTAAAAGTCTGGTAGAGCAGAGGGCTTCCTGGAAGTTTATATGAAAGGTGGAGGCCAAGAAAGGATAGAAATTATGGATAAACAACTGCTCTGGAAGACATCTGGTCAGGTTATTGGAGACTGGACAGGACAGAGAAGACCTTCTAGGAGTGACACAGAGATGAGCCCTAAGTAATGAGAGAAAAACTCTTTCAAGAAATAGAAAGCACATGATTGCTGCACATATGTAATGACTCTTAACCAAAGGATTGAGATCTTTATTGCAATCTTTCAATGATGCAAAGAAATTCAGTGGTTGTCACCAGGAATCATGAAGTCATTTTTGACACTTGACTACCTACATCACCTTTGGGAAATTGGTGGCCAGACCGTTTTTGGCAGGATGGTAAAATTGGGTGCCATTTGAAACATCTGTTCCCTTAGGCACTTGCTTCTCACTTTACATTACAGTCAGAATAAAAACGGAATTTTTGTTATGAAAATAGCCATATACAGGCAATACAGAAGCTTTAAGATTGGTTCTATCAAGGGAGAGACTTGTGATCAATATACAACACAGAGGGCCAATGTTACAAGGTTGAGGCTCCAGCCTGAAGTCAGACACTTACTGACTTAATGGTCTCTTGGCATTAATCACCAGAGTACCTTGGGTATTATAACCCCAAGTTACCTAGGGATTTAATGCCGTTCTTCATTTATCCTTTCCAATTTGCTCTCTCAAGTCCTTTAGACATCTGAGCCAGGCTGCTGCCTAGGACCACGTCTGGGTCCAAGGTCCTACCACAGTTGGGTTGTGTAATGATGTCTGTGGCCCATGTTGCCACCAAAGACCACACTGATGCCCAGGGTAAGGACTGCAACCTGTGTACATAAGCTGTGCTCCTGCTGGGAACATGGTGATCTGGGTGGCTGGTATGGTCACCTGGGGCCATGGAGACGTCTGTGTCAGGCAGCTTTCTAGAGTCACATCTGGGTCCATGTCCTTGTTGCCAGGGTCTGGGTTGATGTCCATGGCTCCTATTACCATCAAGGGCTCTGTAGATACCCGGGGTCTATTCAACCATCTGGGTATTATGTTAGTACCCAAGGCCATGCTGTCACCAGGGCCATACAGATCTGGGCCTGTGCTACCACTAGGACCATGGTAACATCCAGGCCCAAGCTGCTGCCAAGAGCCATGCCACCCATTACCACCTGCAGCAGGTGAGAGAGCTGGACCCAGGGTCATGCAAGAGAACTAGCCTTGACCTTCTCACTAGCTGCAGTACACAGGAGAGCAGTCCCTGCACTCCACCTGGGCAGCACACTAGAGCTGACCCTGTTGTTGGGGTTAAAGGAAAACCAACCCTGAGGGCTTGAAAGCAAGAAAGCTCACCCTACCCCCTCCATATTCTATTTCAGCAATTGAAAGAGATGGCCCTGGACCTCTCCTGGGCAAAACTGTAGAGGTGGTTCTAATGGTATGTGTGTGGGTGGCCTGGAATTGAGGGCCCAAGAGCAAGAGAACTGGCTTTATTGGATGAGCTAGCTGAGGCAGTGCTGGAAAGCTTGGCCAGTTAGTGCAGATGAGGGAAAGCTGGAGGGCTGACCAACCCAGCTACCACCCAGGCTCAGAACCAGGGCTACCAGTTGGCACACCCCAACATCTAACCCATCCATGAACTGTTGGAGCATGTGTAGGTGACGAACCTACAGATTCCAAACAGAAGATCTCCATGACACAAGATAACAACAGGATATCCAAGAGGAGTCCTAGTGGGGTCCCATTGTCAGTGGCATAGCAAAAGCCAGAAGCCTTGGGCCAGACCAATGATTGAGACAATGAACGCTTGAAAGTAAAGATAAATGGATGAAAGGGTAAACAGGGTGACTCAAAGGTCACACTACGGTTTCTATGACAAGAATCTCTCTCTCTCCCCCCTCTCTCTCCCTCTCTCTGTTTTGCTGTATTTTTATTTCTGTTCTGTTTCTTTGTTTTGGTTTGGTTTGTCTTTTAACTTTGGTTCTGTTTTGGGAGGAAAGTTGCAAGGTCAGTTTTTTTGTTGTTTTGTTTTGTTTTTTTGTTTTTTCAAGACAGGGTTTGTCTGTGTAGCTTTGGAGCCTTTCCTGGAACTCGCTCTGTAGACCAGGCTGGCCTCGAACTCACAGAGCTCCGCCTGCCTCTGCCTCCCGAGTGCTGGGATTAAAGGCTGCAAGGGCAGATTTGACAGGGAGATAGGTGGAGTAGGAATACATGCAGTGAAATTCACAAAGTATCAATAAAAGTTAAAAAATAAAAGATAGATACCACCTCAAGATTTTCCTATGACCTGACCTCATGTTTGCCTACACACACACACACACACACACACACACACACACACACACACACACTATAATAATAATAATAATAATAATAATAATTCAAAAATATAAAAATTAGCATGTTCCAAAGGAATAAAACTAAAATGGAATCACTCTAAGATAACTTCTCAAATGAAATATATTATAAAAATTCTAATACATGTCCAACTGTATAGATAAAAACAGATGAGTCCATTATCAGTAGAAAATGAGGTTAGAATCAAAAAAATGAGAGAAAATACAAGGTATCTAGAAAATGCGTTTATGGAGAAGATACTGAATCGAAATAACAATACCCATCTCTCTGGACATACTGGGTGTCGGCTCTCCTTCTTAATCTACTCTAGGCCAATATAACACGTGTGCGAGGGAAATTTCATTTAGAACTACATTCGTTTCTCTTAGTTCAGAAGACTTGGTAGTCTAGGGCAGTGCTGGTACCGTGGAAAGCATGTTTTGGCTGTGATTGCGCCACATGAAATGAGAGAGGGGGGCAGCATGTGTGACAAGATGAGGGATGGCATCTCCTGATGCAGCTGAAATGAATACGCTACCTTGAAGATCAGCTTCTTATCTGCCTACCTCCCACTCTCTCATCAGTGTTCCTTTCTGTGAACACTATTAAATTCCCAAATTCCAGTTTCCTTCTAAGACTGTATCCTCAAGAACCCAGTACACCTGTGGCTCCAGGCAAGAGGAGGAAGCAGAGTCTAACACTAAGAGACTGGGGCCAGGTCATCACCAGCCATGTGGCCCAAACAGTTCTTTTATGGATGGTAATTTGAGTACTGACCACAATTGGCATGCTATAGCAGTGAAATTTTCAGTGTTAATTGATTGTAAAGAGAGATGAGAAATCAATGGAAGAAAGTTCCATAGCAGATGCAATGGAATAAAATGGCAAATTCCTGTTGCCAATAGGAAATATCACATACCCTATTGATATATGAATATGATGCCTTGAAGAAAGAAGAGGTGATTCTTATCTTCTGATGTCAGAGTCCAAAAATCATTGCTAACATTTAACTATAAGAAAAAGAGAGTCTCAGAGAAACTCGGGCAATTGTGTGAGACAGAAATCAGGGCTATTTGAGGAAAGTTGAGACTTTATAACTTCGGATGGAAATATATCAGAGGAAGGAGTGATGAAATTTGAGATATGAGAGTACCCTGAAATGTCTAGGTATTCAAAGGTGGTCCACTCCTCTCCATTAAAAGCCACTATTCAGCTTTTTAGTTGATAAAGAAGTCCTTGAAAGGTGGAATAGCAAACACTCTGCCTGGGACTTGCTTATTTATTTCTTATTTTCCAAATAATGATAAAAGACAACACATAAAGTAACCTACAGCACAGTATACTCCGGTAAGATTTGACCTACTAAATAATGCTTAATATGGCTGGAAGAGAAATAGTCAGTGTTGTTGTTGTTGTTGTTGTTGTTGTTGTTGTTGTTGTTTTTAGTAAAATTAAAATTTATTCTCCTCTACTGAAATAGAGATACAATAGCTTAATTTCTACAATACAAATTTTTGACAACCTATTCAAAGAATCTCTTGCTTTTGACTTTCTTTCTCCTCTAAAAGCCAAAGAAAGTAAAATAAATAAAATAAAACCACTTCCCCTCACATAAAAATCAAAGCAAAGAATAGAAAACTGTATTCCAGCCAGTATCATTTTTTATTATTAACTTTTCTTCCATTATTTACGTACTGAAACACAGTTTCCCCGTTCTCCTCTCCTCCTGTTCCCTTTCCCCAATTCCCATCTACCCCATTCCCCATCCAGCCCTCCTCCATCTCCATTCAGAAGCTCCATTCCCATGAGCTTGAACATAGCACAGCACATCAAGCTGAGGAGCTCATCTGCCTATTTAAAGGCTGGGCAAGGTAACCCACCCTGAGGAATAGGTTCCCAAAAGCCAGCTAAGTCCCCAAGTATACCTAAGAGAGAGATCTCTTATTCTTTAAGGATGTGGTCCCTGATAGGTTGTTTGTGCTCCACAGGATGGCCCTACACCCAGGCATATGTCAGAAGCACTATTTGGACCTTCTAGATGTTCTTAAAAGAAGACATGAAGTTATGAAAGAGATGTGCTGATGATAGTCTGAGAGAAGTGGAAAAGGGAAGTGGGGGAATTGACATAATCAAATTATATTGCACACCACACCACACACACACACACACGCACATGCACACACTCAACTGAAAGAAACTGAGAAAATGGGGCAATTTACATTAGGCACAAAGTTAGACACTAAAATTTTAAAATATAGGAACATTATCTCTTGCAAAAAAAATGATCTGTGGAGAGAGTAGCTAAGCTAGGTCTCTGAAAGGGTCACATCAGTAAATGAATAAAATAGCTAATTTAAACCTCATCTAATGAGCAATAATTTGATAATTTACTTTGCTGCAAATGTGGGACAGTGCAGTTCAGGAAGACCCTAAAATAAATGATATCATAAACTTTCCCAAAGCACTTTGCTTTGATAGTCTTTATAAAGAGACATTGTCTAAGACAAAATTTTATATATAATCAGTTTTTACATTTACACATATATAAATTATATATATATATATATATATATATATATATTTATATTTATATATATATATGTAATTCAAAATAGCTTAAATTCACAGTCACAGACTTGAAAAACATTTGCAAATAAGGGGAACTTTAAGAGAAGCATGTGAATGTATTACATTAATTCAAAGATTTATGTTCACATGCCAATGCCTACTAGAGAGTGTTCACCATCAAAGAGGCACTGAGTAGTCAAATGCACACAGTGGTCTAGCCAATTGCCTACTTGTGTGAGGCAGCTCTTGTCCTTAGACATTTCAGTCTCTTAGCAAGAGAGTCTTGACCCCCATCCTCTGTGACAGGGCTAAGATTTATACTTGAGCTGAACTGTAGGAGGGCACTGAGACTAATCTGCTTATTAGTAAAACAAAGATGGATTTTTCAGCACCAATATGCCATCATCTTTCAAACCACTCAATTAGATGACAGGTTATTTTCACAGGACTACCTACCCTAAAAGGGCAGCTATTCATCTTGATAGGATAAACATGTTCTAAATACGCATTTTCTTTTCTTCTTCCCAGGGCTCCAGGCTTCCTTCAGAGAAAACACACTAGGGCTGTCAAGAAGTGATGGTAGCACATGATCTGGAATGAAAAATTAAGTGAAGAAAGAGCCACCCTTCAACTCACTGTCCAGAGCTTCCAGGGTGGATATAAGTGATGAATACGGGAAAACTGTAGGGTGATGCTTAAGAAAACTGGAAATAAACAGTGAGCAGTTGTCCTAAAGAGCTGTCCATTCAGAATGGGAGAAATAAAATCCTCAAAGGAAGCTTCTTCAGGAAGATAAAAAGAACACAAAAAGTATATACACAATGCCCAATGTTTATTATAAAAGTGTTATGGAAAATGGGCTACAAATTTTACATTTGTGTATTTGCTATAACAATACACAGAGCAACATTTATTTAAATATCTTGACAAGTAATGCATCAACACTAATAATTTTTTACATAAACTTGTTACAATTATTTACATATATAAACTGCCTTACTGTTGGGTAGATTTGATAAATTTAGCTTGATAAAATATTTTTTTGCATTATTTCCAATTTTACTGTGATTCAGCATAGTTGGAATTCATTTTATTTTTGCTTGTTTTAGAACATAGTTACCACCTCTCAGTGCTTAAATAATTTGTTAAAAATATCTATTATCCTGTGTCACATCCCAAAGTATAAAAATGGTTCTTCAAGGTGATTGCAAGTAATTCCTTTTACATTTCTATTTTTTCAGCCTCCCTGAAATATGATCGTGTTGATTTTATAATGAAAATGAGTTAGTAAGATAAGAAAAGAACAGGTCCATACAATAGATATTCATTGAATTTTCAAGTGAAATAGAACAGAAAAAAAAATGTAGTTGAGAATCCTCTGGTTTTATTTTAAAGAGAACAGATTAAATTTCATGGCAGGAAATTGAGTCTTCAGCCTAAATTGTCCATCCAATATTAAGTAAGCACATCATTTCACTCCTTGATCTAGTATGTAGAAATCACTGTGTTTAACAACTTAGGCATCTATGCTTTTAGAGGTGACTGGAGAGATCCTCACCTAGTATTTTACTTCTTATGTGACAAACACATCTCTAGAGTGGAAGAAAAAAATACTCTTTCAAGGACAAGAGGAAATCAGTGTCATGATAAAAATGTCACATCTTTCATTAGCATTGGTAACTTTTAGGTCTTTTCCCTTTATTATATAAAGGGCACTGAGGACATTTTTGATATCAAAGAAAAATAAAAGAGATTACTTTAAAGTCTCTGCATAAGCAGCCTCATTCTTATAAATACCTCACCTCATTCACCAAGAAAATTAAATACAAGAACAAGAAGGAAAGAGAAGATACACAGTATTGGTAGACACCATTTCTCCTACTGGAAAACTACACATGAACCGGGTAAGGAAAATGTGGCAAGCCCAGGAAAGCGATTCCATTCAGCTATGAAGCATGAAATAGTGTCATTAAAGTAATAAACACAACTAGAGTTGATCATGTTAGAAAAAAATTAAGCCTGGCTGAGAAAGACCTAGAATCCAGGAAGTGTGTGTGTGTGTGTGTGTGTGTGTGTGTGTGTGTGTGTGTTTATATGTGAGCATTTATGTAGCTTATAATATTAAATGATTAAGTGATGGCTAAAAGTAAATTAAACACCACCAATGTTAGAATGAATTACACAAAAACATGCAGAAAGAAAAAGTCATTTCCTTCCAGATGCTTATCACTTGAGACTAAAAACCTGCAATTCACTGCCATCTCATGAGATCCACTGAATGGCACAAGTCAGGAAAATCATATGACTGCCCATTAACTGATGAATTTTCTTCTTTCTTCCCCACACTACTAGTTTTGTAGGAGTGTTCAGTATTGACATAAGATAGCTAGCTATTAAGATGTTTGAGCAAATTTTTGATATAAATACACCATTTTAGAAAGTAAAATAAGCTCTACATAAATTGTTCATTGAATCAAAAGAAAGTCAACTCTGAGAGCCACATTTGAGAGATGTCTTTTTTTATTTTATAATTTAATTTAATTTTACATATCAGGCACAGATTCCCCTGTCTTCCCCCTCCCACGCCCCCTCCCCATTCCCATCTCCTCCAGGGCAAAGACTCCTGTGGGGGTTCAGCTCAACCTGGTAGAGATGTCTTAATTAATGCGCTTCTTTTTTATGTGGATGAGATTTAAGTCAGAAATTCACAACAGGTCCAAATGTAGAAAAATGACTATACATTGCTAATTATAATTACTAAGTGGGATTCTGTATCATCGTATATTATAAGACTCAGGAAACATCTTGGGAAAGAAGGTAGATGGATTATAAGAAACCTGAAGAACTGGAGGATTGCCAGAAAGGGACTTCTATGAATCAGTGTTTTCTGGACATGACAGAAATATCTCACCCATTAACTCTCACCTGCTACTGCTACCTTCAAAAGAACTGCCCAAGATCAAACCATAAAACACTGCGGCCTGACGGAAGAACTCATAAGTCTCTACTCTTAGTTAAGGATCCACAAACAGTTGGTGGCAGCTAGTGAAGAGTCAATTTTCAACAGGACTCTAGCCCTTTTGGGGTTGTTTATGCTCCAGTGCTCTGCCCTACATTCATGTGCATACAGGCAATACTAATTAAACTCAGTAGGTTATACATATCTAAAAAAGAAAATCACCAAAAAACAAAGACATGGTATTATTTAGAGATGTAAACAGGTTTGAGAAGTGTTTGACATGCAAAATGAGAATGAATATGGGGGCAGTATATGAAAATGCATTACACCAATGTATGAAATTCTAAAGAAACCAAAGAAAAAACATAAAATCAACCATGGGATATAAATAAAAGTAGAAAAATACTTTTTAGGTTTTTCCATGTTGCACAGCAGAATAATACTTCCCATATGTGTCTGTGAGTCTGTGTGTCCCCTAGTCTTTCTTCCTAATCATAGAAATAAACCAATGTTCCACAAAACCTTCAATCTACAATCTTATTTGCCTGAAACACATGCTGGGGCAACAGCAGTGCAGAAGTTGTAGGAGTAGCCAACCAATGACTGGTCCAACTTGAGGCCCATGCCATGAGAGGGATTCCATGTGTGATATTGCCTGGGTGGCCAGGAATGAGAGGCAAAACAGCACAGAGAACCAGGACAGAAACAAACATGACTGGCAAAAAAATCAAGGGACATATTCTTAATGATATTCTGCTATACTCATAGATCAATATCTAACCCCAAGTGTCATCCAGTAACTGATGGGAGCAGATACAGAAATCCACAGCCAAACACTAGGTGAAGCCAGGGAAAACCCACAGAATAGGGGAAAGAAGGATTGTAGGAGCCAGAGGGATAGATGACATCACGAAAACATGGCCCACATAATCAGTTAAGCATGGCTCATAGAGGCTCACATAGATTAAAAAATATGGCAAACATGGACCCTGTATGGGTCTGACCTAGATCCTCCTCAACCTTATGATTGCATGGATTGGTGTTCTTGTGGGACTCTTAACAGTAGAGGTGGGCAAGTGTCTCTGACTCTTTCACCTGCTCTTGGGACCCTTTTCTTCTTACTGGTTTGCCTAGTCCAGCCTTGATATGAGGGTTTGTGTCTAGTCTTATTGTAACTTCTTAGGCTATGATTGGGGACTATCACAGGGGACCTGGTATGCTTTCATAAAGGGAAACTGAGGAGGAATGCATCTGGGGGAGAGAAGGTATGCAAAGAGGAATAGGGAGGAGTAGAGGGAGAGAAAACTCTGGTTAGGATGTAAAGCATGAGAGAAGACTTAAAGTCATGGTGGGGGGTACCAATGTTCAATAATGCAACCCAACACTAATGACATTACTCAGTTCTGATCTTTCCCCAAAGTTATACCTCTAAACACACAGTTTAACTTTATGCCCTTTTTATATTTCACAAGAAGAAGTAAGTTTCAACACATGAAGCTTTGAGAGGACTCACATTCAAACCATATTAAAACTGTATCAGTTACAGAAACATGATTCTAGCAGTGAGCTTCATTGTATTTTTGTAACTGTACATATAATTGCTAAATTGTTTTGGCATTAAATTTTATATCAATAGTTACATTTTCATCATTTAACTTACTTTTTTTAAAACTAAATATTTTTCATATAGTATATCCTGATTACAGTTTCCCCTCCCTCTATTCCTCCCAGTTCCTCCCTATATCCTTTCCTATCCTGATCAATACCCTCTCCAGCTCTCCTTAGAATAAAAACAGGCATCTAAGGGGTAATAATGAAATACATTATAATAAGATAAAACAAAAACACACAAATCAAATTAGAGTAGGATAAAACAGGCATAACAAAAAGAACCCAAGAAAATGTAGAAATAACAGAAAATAGAAGCAGAGATTCCCCTCTTTTTCACACTCAGGAATCCCATTAAAAACAATATATATGAAAAGGACTTACAGGGTAACCTGGTAACCTTTATACAATAAGATTAAAAAAAAATCTCTGACACTACATTATGAGACAAGGAACTGTTGTGGGATGTTCCATATGCTGTGAATATGTGTTGCTCTCATTGGTTGAAATATAAAATGCTGATTGGCCAGTAGCCAGGCAGGAAGTATAGGCAGGATAAGCACACAAGGAGAATTCTGGGAAGAGGAAGGCTGAGTCAGGATACACCAGCCTACCATCCAGGGAGCTGCATGTAGTGGCACACAGGTAAAGCCACAGAACACGTGGTGACATATAGAATAACAGAAATGGGCTGAGTTTAAGTGCAAGAGCTAGTCAGTAGTTAGCCTGAGCTAATGGCCGGACAGTTTTAATTAATATAAGCCCGTGAGTGTTTACTTGGGTCTGAGTGGCTGTGGACCTGCAGAACACAGGAAAACTTCCAGCTACAAGGAACTTCCAAAAATGCCCCGATTTAGTTTCCTATTGGCCATCTTCAGCTGGTTAAATCATAGTTTGTTTCCCCAGTGAGACTCTTTTAGAGAAAATTAAATTGCCATTGACAAGTTTGCAAGTGGTTATTAATTGGAGAATGCTTCTGGGTTAGCAACATGGCCATATGTCTGCTTCTTTAAGATATAGCACCCCATCTGGTGCAGAGCCATGCATGCCCTGTGTGTGCTACCACAGTTTCTCTGAGTTCATACCTCTGTCAGTCCCATTGCGTTTAGAAGGCTATGTTTCCTTAGTGTCCTTCATCCTTACTGGCTCTTACAATTTTTCTACTTCCACTTCCACAGGGTTCCCTGAACCCTGAGAGGAGGTATTTGGTGGAGGCATCCTATTTAGGGCTGAGTGTTCTGAGGTTTCTCACTCTCTGCATAATCTGCTGTGGATCTTTGTATTTGTTCCCATCTGCTCCAAGAGGAAGCTTCTCTGATGATGACTAATCAAGGTACTGACCTATAAGGTTATAATAATGGCACTGAAGGACATTTTATTGCTATTCTTCTTTAGTAGAACAGTAGTACTTGGTTTTACCCTAGGTCTCTAAGCTATCTAATCTCAAGTTCTTGATTATTATTAGGTTTCCTGACTACCACTCAAATGGCCTTTAATTTTAGCTGTCTCTCCTGCATTCCCTCTTTCCACCCCCTTACTGCTTGATCCTCCCCTTCTACCCACACAACCTGTGTAAATCAATAACAGTCTTGTCTAGCTCCTCTTCCTAGAGAGGTCTGGTCAACCCCCATAGTCCCTTAATGAATACCTAACTTCTGTAGGCTTATGGATTGTAGCTTGTTTATCATTTACTGAATAGCTAATATTCCCATATAAGCAAATATATACCATATTTGTGTTTTTTCCCTAGTCCATACATTTACATGTCAATTTCATGATGTCATTTTTAAGGGGTGAGTAATCTTCCATTGTGTGAATATGCCACATTTTCTTTATCTATTTATGGACATCTAGTTTGCTGAATATTATGAATACAGCAGCAACAAACATGGTTTGGCAAGTTTTTCTGTGGTAGGATGAAGTGTCCTTTGGCTATATGTCCCAGAGTAATACAGCTGCCTTGGGTGGGGAGTGGATGAATCTCCAGCTTCCTCAGAAACTGCCACACTACAGGGCCTACGTAAGTTTGTACTTCCATCAGCAATGGATTAGTGTTCCTCATCCTCCATAATCTCCCCAGAATGAGCTGTCACTTGTTATATTGATCTTAGACATTCTGACAAGTGTAAGATGAAATCTCGAAGTAGTGTTTTATTTGTTTGATTGGTTGGTTGTTTGGTTAGTTGGTTGTGCTGTGTTTTGTTTTGTTTTCTAATTAGCTTTATTAGACTGTAGGGTGCAAGACTGTTTCAGTTTTTAATGAAAAATGTTTGTGTATATTTGATGCTGACTTAGTGGCATAGGAATGAATGAGGATAAAGAGGGCAGGTTATGGGTCAGTCTTATGTGGCAAACTAGTGGCTAAGTGAGAAATACAGACTAAACAGTTAACCAAGGGAGAGGGAAAGTTTTTGTCTTCTATTTTAAGAAAGGAAGACAGAAAGGAAGACCCAGTAGAAGGGACTATGAATACTTACATATACAGACACAACACTTACTAACATTTGATTTGAATTTCCCTGATGACTAAGGATATTGAACATTCTTTAAGTGCTTCCCAGCTATTTGAGTTTCCTCTATTGAGAATCCTCTGTTTAGATCTATACTCTATATTTTAATTGGGTTATTTTTTTATATCCAGTTTTTTCAGTTCTTTATATGTTTTGGATATTAGACCTCTACCAGATGCATAGCTGGCAAAAGTTTTTTTTTTTTTTTTTTTTCCATTCTGTAGACTGCCACTTTATCTGAATAATGGTGCCATTTGCCTTACAGAAGCTCTTTAGTTTCATGAGGTCCCATTTATTAATTGTAGGTCTTTGTGCCTGTGTTAATAGTGTTCTGTTCAGAAAGTATTTGCATGTACTAATCAGTTCAAGGTTATTCCATACTTTCTCTTCTATCAGGCTCAGTGTATATGGGTTTATGTTGAGGTCTTTGATCAATTTGGTGTTGAGTTTTATTTGGAGTGATAAGTATGGATGATCTGTTGGGATTCTTCTACATATAGCCATCCAGTTTGACCAGCACTGTTTGTTGAAGATGTTGTCCTTGTTTTCCAGTGTGTATTTCTAGCTTCTTTATCAAAAATCATGTATCCATAGGTGTATGGACTTCTTTGTCTATCTTCAATTTGACTCCATTGATTAATGTATCTGTTTTGTGCCAATACCATGCTGGTTTTATTACTATAGCTCTGTAGTACAATTTGAGGTCAACAATGGTTATAAATCTAGCAGTTCTTTTATTATTCAGCATTGTTTTAGCTATCCTATTTCTCCTACGTGTTTCCATATTAATCTGAAAATTGTCCTTTGAATACCTGTGAAGAACTGTGCTGGAATTTTGATGGGTATAGCATTGAATCTGTAGATTGCTTTTGGTAGGATGGTCATTTTGCTATATTATTTCTACTGATCCATGAGCATGTGGGACATAGTTCAGAAGATAGAACACTTTATTCTTTCTTAATTAGTAAATTTGTGTTCAACCTTTGCAATTATCTTCTGAAACTATCTAGTAGCAAAATGCTAAAAGTCCCCTTTTTATTATTTTCTTGTATCTTTTATCCTTATTTATTTTTACAAAATCTTTGAAAATACACTTATCATAAAAGATGTGATTAGATACCTTGGTCTTATACAACAAATTTTTTTGAGAGTTTTAATATGAAAATCATCTGTCAATCATCAATGAACATATTATAAAGTGGTATAGTAACTGTTAATCTTTTAGTTATAGTTGCTGTTTTAGTCCTGTAGTTTCAGTACTCGCCCAATGACAGAGAAATGGATGAGATCTACATGAACAACCTGGGCAACAGTGGGAGTAATGAAGGGCAAGGTTTGAGGGAAAGAGAGCATAGGGGAGCAGGAGATCCCAGCTGGGTCAAGAACAGAAAGAGAGAACAAGGAATAAAAGACCATGATAAATGAAGACTACATGAGAACAGGAACAGGCAGTGTGCTTGAGAGGTCCCCAGAAATCCACAATGATACATCCTCTGTAGACTGCTGGCAATGGTCGAGAGAAAGCCTGATCTGACCTAGTCTGGTGATCAGATGGCCAAACACCCTAACAGTCGTGCTGGAACTCTCATCCAATAACTGATGGAAGTGGATGCAGAGATCCTCAGCCAGGCCCCAGGTGGAGCTCCAGGAGTCCAATTGTCGAGAAAGAGGAGGGATTGTAAGAGTGTGAATTGTTGAGCCCAAGAGTGGAAAAAGCACAGGGACAAATAGCCAAATGAATGGAAGCACATGAATGATGAACCAAAGGCTGTGGAGCCCCCAACTGGATCAGGCCTTCTGGATAAGTGAGACAGTTGAATAGCTTGAACTGTTTGGGAGGCACCCAGGCAGTGGGACCCGGACCTGTCCTTAGTGCATGAGCTGGATGTTTGGAACCTTGGGCTTACACAGGGACACTGCTCAGCCTGGAAGGAAGGGACAGGACCTGCCTGTACTGAATCCACCAGGTTGAACTGAATCCCCAGGGGAGTCTTGGCCCTGGAGGAGATGGGAATGGAGGGGAGGAGATGGGGGAAAGGTGGGGGGAGGACAGGGGAACCCATGGCTGATGTATAAAATTAAAACACAAATATAATAAATAACAAAAAAATCAAAAAACAAAACAAAACAACAACAAAAAACAAACAAACAAACAAAAAAGAACTACTACTTTACTCTGAGTAGCATACCTTACACAACAGGATATAAAAGATTCATCTTGTTGTATTAGGGCATTCACTACCTTAACTCCTATTTACCTTCTGCCCCATCACCATTAAAGGCCCTTCATCCCTACAAACAGTGAGAGCTTCCTGCCGTGTAACCGTAACTTGCATGGCCCTCACCTTATCCCTTCATGCCTTCATATGGTTTACTCTGTCTCAGTCCTGTCCTTAGAAACAACTCCTCTTTTTCAGCCTTATATGTTCAAGTCCTTCATATTAAGGAGTTTAGCAGTGTTTGAAGTATTTTCCCATTTTCTCTGAACATTTGTTTACTACTATGTTATAACAAGTTCTCTAATCTAAACATAGAGGATATTCAACTTACATTTTAAAAGAATTTCCCCAAATCTACAAGTGTACAAGCAATATGCAGCCAATCAACCAAGATATCTTTCTCTGAATTTTGATCCCATCCCAATGTATGGATACACAATCAATCACATTATCATGATGGTGGACAATTTGTACTCTAGAGTAGACTATATTACTAAGCAATGGTGTCTGGATGGATGGGTGTGTTGAATACATTTCTGTCTTAATTATTTCAATTTATGGTATTTTAGCAACATAACTTCATTATTAGTCAGAAACATCTGTATTAGCTTCCCCATCAACTACACATTTATAGTTTAACCCCAAAGCAGTAGCATTAGGAAAGGTAAGCTTTTAGGTATTGAGTAGGCATCTTGATAAGAGCATTCCAGAGAGCCCTTTCTTCCTACCACATTAGGTTTTACTTAAAGGTGACTGGTCTGTGGGGAGCAAGACCTCACCATGTACAGATTCCCTGGAGCAACCTCCAACTCCCACTTCCAGCCTGTAGAAATTTTTATTCTTTACCCATCAGTTCCTAGGGTTGTTATTTCACTCTACTAAGACTAATACTGTCTTAATCAGCACTCAATTACTGTGAAGAGACAGCAAGACCAAGGCAACCCTTACAAAAGAAAACATTAATTGGAGGGGCTTGCTTAGAGTGTCAGAGGTTGGTCTGTTATTGTCCTGGTAAATGAGCAAGAACATGATGGCATGCATAGCACTATAACAATAGCTAAGAGCTACAGCCTGGTCTGCAGGCAGCAGACAGAAAGGGAGAGAGCCTGGGCCTGGCTTGGGTTTTTTAAATCTCAAAATCCACCCTCATTGACAAACTTCCTCAAACAAGATGACACATACTCCAATAATGCCACACCTCACAATCTTTCTAATCCTTCCCAAATAGGGCTGATCCCCAGAGACAAAGCATTCAAATGTATGAGCCCATGGTGGGTGGGGAGCATTCCTAATCAAACTACCACAAACACTAAGAATCATTTGGTTTTGTGGGTTTATGTTGTCACCGTTGTTACTTAACTTTACAGAAGTCTTATAGACAGGGACCACCACTTTTACACTACATGGTCTGTCACTGAACCTGCTGAAGACTGGGTACTCAATACACACTGGGAAATAACTAAGGAAACAGTTTTGAGTGAGCATGGTAGTTTGCATGTGTAATCTCAGCATGGTAGCTCATGTGTGTAATCTCAAGAGGCTGAGACAGGAGAATTACCAAGAGTTCCTGGCCAGCATGGGTTAGAAAGTAATATCCAGTATCAAAATAACAGGGAAAAAAGTTTCTGCTCTGGGATTTATAATAAAAATGACTGTTGCCTTTCTTTTTAATTGCTATGAATCTATTCTCCTTCCCCTACACCCACACCAGCATTTTTCCTTTATCACCTCTCTCTATTTTTTTTTTTTATCTTAGCTATGCTGACTGGTGTAAGATGAAATTTCATTTATAATTTACATTTCCCTGGTGGCTAAGGATACAGAATATTTTTTTCTTTTAACTTTTCTCAGCCATTTGTATTTAAAAGAAAAATCTCTACTCATAATATGGCTGAAATTCTTAATTTTATCTAATATGAAAGAGAAATTAAATACAATTTAAAATTATAGGACTTATTTGTTTATGAAAATACTAGATGTATTTATATGCTTTTTGCTTCCTAGTCTTTATTATAATGATATCAATCAGAACCAGTAAAGGAAGTTATTATTCTTCTATAGAAACAGGAATTTTTTTTCCTAATATGAAAGACATTGTATCAGAGAAATGCATGTGTTAACTATCAGTAGAAACCAGACAACTTTTGTTTATGGGAATGTGCAGTTTTGACAATACTAACTCAGTAGAAAGTACAAGTGGGACATTCTGAGTATCCAACAAATAATAAAGTAAGGGAGCAAAAAGTTGTTGGAAATAAGTTAAATTAAGGTGGCTCCTCTCTCTTCCCCAGTGTTTGTTGTTGGTCAAAAGGAAACTAAATCTGGTGAGACTGGGTTGATGCCTCATTTGTTCTTGCAGGTGACCCAGATCCAGTTCTTAGCACACACATGCTGGCTCAGAATTATCTGTAATTCAATTTCCAGAGGATCTGATTTCCACAGGCACCTATATGTGGTACACAAATACACATATAGGCAGAACACAATGCACATAAAACAAGTAAAACTAAAAATTTTAATTAAAATGTGAATGTATACAGAAGAATTTCTTCTAAGCAAGTGTGTTGTTTGGTTCACTTGTGTTCATTTTCAAAGGCTGCAAATAAAATAAATATATCCTGCATCCACACACCTTCCTCTGCCTTTCTAATTGTAGTAGTGCATACACAAGGCTCTCAAAGAGCAAAGAGAGTAGATTAACACTTTAAGTGAAATATGCCTTTTTGATTTCCACAATAGGATTGTGAGTTAATCTTCCATCTTCCTAGACAATAAATGAAATTAAGAGAGAGAGAAAAAATGCTATAATTTAACCTTCAAAGGAAAGAGGGTGAGTTTTACATGGAAATTCAACTTCAGAACAACTTTAGGAGAAAATTTCTAGGGAACTAAGAAATGTTGTAAACTGCATAAAATATTACTCATTATTTATTACATATTGATATTCAGCTTTCTTAGTACTTGAGACACCACAGGGGTCAACTGATACATAAGTAAACCAATAAATTTCAAGGCGTTCTATTTATGAAACAAGATTGGAGTTCAGAGTAGGCATCATTAGAGTCTGGCCATTGAAGAAGAATCCACACACTGCCAGAAATCTTGGAGAGCTTTGTTTCATCCTCTTCACATATTCCATTGTTGCCATCGTCCTTACAATGTGGGATGTAAGCTGTAGTAGGTGTGATCTCAAATATACCACTCTACAGTACCCATCACACTAATAACAGTCCTAGCCTGCTTGAAATTTGTGGGCTGTGAAATAAATGAACTCAAAATAGATTCATCTACTAGGATCATTTTTCTTTACAGGCATCCAAATCATTGCTCACTATTAAAGATTTTTATGAGTGGAAAAAGAGCAGTTTTCTTTGTAAGTAAAAGAAAGCTCTTTGTCAGAAATACAACAAGGTGTAAAACTAAAGACTGTTATTATAAAAGAAAACCATGGTACAGCCTTTGTCTGACCTAGGCAGGGCAGTTGGAAGCCATAGGAATAAGGAAACTGTAGGGGAACTCAGAATACCGCAATGAACCAGTCTCATGTTACATTATCAAAGTCCTGAAGGAGTAAGATGAGCTCAGGCTCAAGAAATTCAGCCTGCAAGCAACAGTGAAGAAACTGCTTTGACGGGGAAAAATTGTAAGTCCTGCTGATTGAAAGTCATTTAACTTGAAGCATTCAGAGGTGAAAAGAAGCAGTATTGCTAAGTGAGGTGCTTACAAGATAAGACAGATTTGACAAAAATAAAATAAGGTGCCTCTCTTAGATTTCTAGAACCTTCTCTGAGTAGTTCTCTATCTGTGCAGAACTGTCATTAATGTTATTGTATCCTAGTCAGAATCTATTTATTTTACTGGTTCTGGTACAATAATCAAATATCTAAGGACTAGGGGTTTGGTCACAGCACAAAAGCACAGGATTGACAGAAGTTTATACTGAAATACTATATCTTGACAAAATTGTATGGAATTTACCAGACTTACATAGACAAAAAGCCCAAGGAGGAAACTGTTCTATCATAGACTATCTGGGTTGGAGACAGATAGGAATATTCAAATCTTAAAACTATAGTAGAGCCACCAATAATTGACTGAGAAAGCTATGCATTTCCAGGGATGACATTCTCAAAGCCTTTGTCATGTTTGTTCCCACTGAGTAACAGACAAAGGGATTCCCAAAAGAGCAAAGCCAGCATTCCTGGACTAACCAGCTAGGAATAGGATCAACTTCTGACACAGTATGTTTCCTATTTGTTGCTAGAAAGATTTCGTATTTTCTGCCAACCTATGTTGTGGAATAATCTTTTTGTACACTGTGAAGATTGTCACTCTGATTTGTGTCATAAAAAACTTAGCAGCCAATAGATAGTCAGGATTTTTGTTGCAGAGAGAACACTGGGAAGAAGAAGGCCAAGATGCCATGAGATGCAGAGGTAGCAGAATGGGTAGTATGTAGATGAGGTAAATAAGTCTCAGGGTAGCACATAGATTAATAGAAATTCATTCATTTAAGTAAAGAGCCAGCTTAAAAAAACAAAAAAACCACCACCAACAACAACAACAAGCCTAAACTATTGGCTGAGCATTCATAAGTAATAAGAAGCCTCTGTGTGGTTATTTGGGAGCTAGCAGGAGAAACAGAAAATTCTGCCTACAGATCCATGTTTATTATTTTTTTTTCTGCTTCTGACTTTATTATTGTAGTCACTACTCTGTTACTATGATAGAACACCATAACAAAGGCAACTTATAGATGGAAGACTTTATTTTGACTTACAAATTCCAGCAATATCCATCATGGTAAGGAGGCATGTCACCAGTAAGGTATGACATCTATAAGAAGAAACTGAGTTCTCATATCCTCAATTACATCATTAAGCATAGTGAGCAATCAGGAAGTCTGGCAAGACTATAAACACTCAAAGTTGGTTCTAAGTAGCATATTGCTATAACAAGGGTCTACCTCCCAAAGGTTCCATATTCTCCCAAACAGCACCACCAACAGGGGATTATGTATTCATGCCCAAGGCTATGGGAGACAGAATATTTCCCCTTGTAATCACCAAAATTATTCACTGTTGTTATTATTGTGGGGTGCAAGCAAACATGAAACACAAGAATGTGAAAAGTAATGAACAACATTGTGAGGTCAGTTTTCTCCTCTTAGGGTTATCTAGTTTCTGAGTCAACTTCAGTTTCCATGACATGGTAGCAAAGGAAGGCCCTTCTTTTGATTTTTGAGGGGAATTTATCTACTCATTCTTTGATGTTGTTTCTTAAATTTGTTGAGAGATGTCTTAGTCTGTTCAGGTCACTACAAAATAAAAACTATGTAAGATGGGGTAATTAGAAAACACTTAATTTTTACAGCTCTAAAATCTGGCCAATTTAAAAAAAAATGTACTGGAATGTCTTGTTCACTCCATCTATGATGACTGAAAGTTTTGTTGGGTATATTAGTCTAAGCTGGCATCAATGGTCTCTTACTGTCTGCATTACATCTGTCCAGGTCCTTCTGGCTTTCAAAGTGTCCATTGAGAAATCAGGTATTATTCTGATGGGTTTGTCTTTATAAGTCACTTGGCCTTTTTCCTTTGCTGCTCTTAATATCTTTTCTTTATTCTGTAGGTTTAGTTTTTTAATTATTATGTAGCGAGGGGACTTTTTTTTTTCTTTACATCTAGTATCCACTTATGAGTGAGTACACAAACAGAGGGAATGCTGGGAATAGAAAATCTGAGTAAATGGACAGGAAACACAGATGCAAGCATAACCAACAGAATACAAGAGATGGAAGAGAGGATCTCTGGTGTAGAGGATACAATAGAGGAAATGGATTCATCAGTCAATACTAAAGCCAAAAAAGTCATAACACAAAATGTTCAAGAACTCTGGGACACCATGAAAAGACCAAACTTAAGAATAATAGGGATAGAGGAAGGAGAAGAATACCAACTCAAAAAAATATATTCAACAAGATCATAGAAGAAAACTTTCCCAACTTAAAGAAGGAAATGCCTATGAAGATAGAAGAAGCAGATAACAGCTTATGTTTTAATGGACAAGTTGGTAGGTTATGAGAAACCATTACTTTGTTATGTCCTACAAGCATGTTTCCAAAAGATGTAGCTGAATATAATCTTGACTGGTGAAGGTTGAGGGTATTAAAGTTGTAGATAGCAGTAGTGGACTTGACTTTGTAACATGTAAAGAGTGACCATTCCTGAGTAGAACAATACTTTTTTAGAAGATAGTAGATTGGCAAGGTCAATTGCATTGATAAGGGATCTATTAGGGTTGCTTGTGTATACAAGCTGTAAAAAAATGGAATACTAAAGACAGTATTTAATAAGGGAATTAAGTACAAGATCACCAAAGTTCCACAAGAGAAATAAAGGTACAGAAACAGAAAATAATTTATCCAGTGGTGAAGTAACAATGTATGGAGAACTTTAGGTACTTGAAAATCAGTCTTTCAAATAGCTACATTGTGATACAGAATACAAATAAATAATAAAGGCTGAGTTTGGTGGCCCATACCTTTTGTTCTAGGAAGTAGTTCTGCAGCAGAGGTAAGCAGATTGAGTGTAAGGCCGACTTGGTCTACATAGTCAGCTTCAGGCCATGACTGCATAGTGAGACCTTGTCTCAAAACAATGCAAGAACAAGTGAACAAAAATATGTGAATTGGAAAATAGTAAAATAATAACCACCAAGTATAATTTCATATATGTGTGTAATAAGGTGCCTCTGGCATGTCTAGTTTAATGGACATGGTTATTACTAACACTAACAAGTACTTACCTTGTTCCTTGCTGTGGGATGTTCTGTATGTTAAATGTGTGTTTCTCTGATTGGTTAATAAATTAAACACTGATTGGCCAGTAGCCAGGCAGGAAGTATAGGTGGGACAAGGAGAGAGGAGAATTCTGGGAAGTAGAAGGCTGAGGCAGAGAGACACTGCCAGCCACCACCATGAGAAGATGTTAAGATACTGGTAAGCCACTAGCCATGTGGCAATTTATAGATGAATAGAAATGGGTTGATTTAAGATATAAGAATAGTTAGCAAGAAGCCTGCCACAGCCATTCAGTTTATAAGTAATATAAGTGCCTGAGTGATTATTTTATAAGTGGGCTGTGGGATTGTGGGGGCTTGGCAGGAGCTGGAGAGAAAAACTTCAGCTATAGTCCCGGACTTAGGATCCTTGAAGATAGTTACTATGTAAAACAGAGAAAGATAAGCAGAAAACAGAGGTAAGTTCACAAATTAAAATTAAAATATCCCTCAACAACAAAAGTACCTATAATATTTCATTTGGGAGGTGGTTAACAAGGAAAAGGAGGGGCTGGAGAGATGGCTCAGAGTTTAAGGGCACTGACTGTTCTTCCAGAGGTCCTGAGTTCAATTCCCAGCAACCACATGGTGGCTCACAGCCATCTATAATGAGATCTGGCGTCCTCTTCTGTATACTAAATAAATAAATCGTTAAAAAAAAAAAAATAAGGAGAAGGAATCAGAGGATGCCCACGTAGTTTAGAAGAACACAGAACAATGCCAATCATTTGTGGAGGCTATAAACAAAACATCAATTCTGTGTGAGTAAAGAGAAAGTCAGTTGTGAAGAGCTCTTGCATAGTTTTAAGCTTTGATATTTAAAAATTTCAGAATAGTTGTCTACTCTGTGTGAGTGTTATGTGTATGTGAAAGCTATGAGTGCAAGTGTATGTGTGTGTAGAATTCATATATTTTGAAATAGTTTGCTAGGAATCTGTTCCACTAAGTGCTATCATAATACTACAGACATAATTGCTACATATGTTTTTTTTTTTTAAAAAAAATTCAGATTACATGCTAGCATTCAAAAATTCAGGCCTCTAATCTATATTCCATTTTGCAGCCTGTTTCTTCCCTGGCACTGGAAGGGAAAGGATGTGAAGTGCACACGTGAGGAGGGAAAGTGATGTGTTAAGATACAAAATCAACGTGAACGAGAAGTGGAAATGAAGCTGAGAGATGTCAGACAGACAAAGATACGGAACCTGTTTAGGCTTAACTTGTCAGACTCAATTTTATCTACTCTATGTAAAAATCGTTTGGAAAATAATGACATCCAGGAGGCCCTGGGGTTGAAAGTGGGTTCCTAGGCATACCAAAACTTATAATCAAGAAAATTTCAGAATATGAGTCTATCTGGATGGCATACCAAGTTCAAGTTTTGTCTATGGATTACCAAGGAAGGAGGGAGGGTCTCTGTCATTTCTGCCACTACCTGTGCGAAGAACAAGTGAAACTGCGTGTTCTGGGAAGCCATGGCCATGTAAAGATGGGTTAAGAGGGAGGTCTAAAGCCAGCACTCTTCTCTTTTAGCTTTATTAAAAGATGGGTTCAGAACACTTCATTTCTGCTTTGATAAACCCTTATGGCTTCTTGATGTTCCTGTCTGCTCTTGTTCTAGCAGCCTCTGACCACAGCTATTCAACATCTCCACACAACGGTCTTTTAAAGGTAAGGCATCCCCTATATCCACCCCTGATACTAAGCCTAAATCCTCTAAATAAGGAAAAATGCAGATGGACTTATATGAAGTTTATGACTGGTCATTATGTGAGGCCTGTGATTAGAGGAGGTAGGAGCTGCACTGTGGTTTATAGAATTATAGTCTGAGGTCAAGTGCACTACAACCCTTTTAGTGTACAGAAGCGGATTATTTTTTCCAGATTTCTCAGGATCTTCTGGAAAGCTTTTGTCCTGAGATAACCACTTTTTCTTCTAATATTAGGACCCAATAGACTCCTCTAAAATGGTCTTTTTGCACTTTTTCTCTCTAGCATGAGTGAAAGCAGACAACATAGGGCATATATCCTCAGCAATGGCTTCACAGTTATGGGAGCAAGAAGATGGCTAAAGAATTCCAGAAAGTCACCAGAACACAAAGGTCCTCATTTTATCAAAACTCAGATCTACACCTAAAGGGTACACCTAGAGATAAGGACTCCTATACAACAATGTTGGAATGGTAACTCCAAAGGCTAAGGAAGTTTCAGAGAATCACCAAGGACACAGCCTTTAAGTTTTTGGAGGCCAGTGGCAATATTGAGAAGCATAGCGATGGCATAAAAGTTGAGACTTCAAAAGACAGAAGACTCCAAAGAACCAAAGGCAAAAGCCAAAAGACACTGTACATTCTGATAACTGGAAGAGTGGGAGAGAACTGTCAAGGGCCAAAGTAGTTCTCATATCCAAATGTCAAGAAGCATCATAATCCACAGACAGTAACCCTCTCCCTTGAGCATGTCTAGCACAATGAAAGCTGGAGTCATAGCCTATTTGTCATCATTTTGACCCAAAGATCTCTGATTTTGGAATTCCATTCTTTGAGCTTCAACTCAGGGACCTCAGACCTCAGCACTCAGGGAGCTGCCTCTCAGCCTACCTGCCACTTCTATACAGAGAGATCATAAGAATCCCTAGCCATCCATGACTGACAATATTACTTTGTAAAATTCTTAAATGCTTAATTTGGGTTGATACACAACTTTTGCCAATTTCCTCTGTCTTGAAAATTTAGTCACACTGTTCTGAAATCACTGGTGGAAGTGAGTTTTATCAACCCAAAAGACACAGGCTTTCCTCACATGAATGCAATTTCTAAATTGCGTAACTTGTACCAAGTAACCAAGGAACAGTTTTAGTGGTTTACCACAGGATGGAAATGGAAGTGATGCAATTTCTCAGAGAGGATGTCCTGAGCAGTCCTGGCTTCAGGACTTCCTGAGATTCTTCCTTGCATTTTTTTTTTTCAAACCTGAACAACACCATTTAATCGCATTGCTCATATTTGCATGTAATTTAAGATTGAATTGTGCTGAATAATTACTTCAAATTAGAGGATTTGATTTCAAATATATTGGTAAATAAGTATGGCTGTCAATAGATGAGCATGCCCAAATGTTCAAATGAGAGCCACCCTATCCTGTAGAATGTTTCTCCTGACAATAAACACAAAACTCATTTGCTCAATTTAACAAAGTGGACTTAGCAGGAAATAGATTCCACACTGAAAGGTTTTCACAAGAAGATGATTTGATGAATTGCAGTCCTACCCTGAAATAAGCAGAACAAGAAGACTGGAGTGTGCATTTAGGAAATGGGAAAGCTAGGAAGTGTTGCCTCCTCTACAGATCAGATCAAGAGTCAGTCATGGTTTGGATTATGGCTGACAAAGTAGGAGTTAGGAAAACAGTTCCTCATGTCTATCTTTATTATAGCCTTCTACTCCCAGAGTCCTTTACACTGGATGTCAAAGGCAAAGAGCACAGGGTGGTGCAGAAGTGATGTCACCTCCAGCCCCAGACAAGGGCAAGAAAGAACAGAGGGTGGCCCTGGTGCAGGACAGAGAAGTGTGCAGCTGTTTGCCTATTAGTTGTCTCTTTCATTATCTGCCCTTTCTGTCATCTTACTTAATAAAGGGAAAGGAACTGCTTAGATCTTCTTCCCTGATGGTCCTTTATATTTAAGTTATTTCCAGATGACACACAAAAACAAAAAAGAAATAGCACGTTTATGGGGTTTGGCATGATAATTGAAATACATATTCAATTCTTTTTTGTCATAAATGTCCATTTTGATCTTGTTTGTATTTAAAAATTGGATTATCTTTGTTCTAGTATCTTAAGTTGCTTTGGTATTCTGCACTGCAATCCATTCTCAGAGGCACAGTTTGTAAATATTTTCTATGAGTCTATTGATTTTTTATTCTTCTGATCAATGCCTTTATGATTAAATATGCTTAGCCTATTTTATGATTTCTCCCTCTGCTATTGGCGTTATTACTCTCATAATTTCCAATACTTTCTTAGTGTCAAAATTAAGTCTGGAATTTACACCAATCAGTGTGTAAACAGGGAGAAAGTTAAAATATTCATTCACATCCTTCTATGTGCATATCTTACTTTCCCAACATGATTTATAGTATGATGATTGTTCTTCCCACAATATGTGTTCTTCATGCTTTTACTGAAAATCAGTTGCCTATAGACCAATGTATCTACTTTCAGTCTCTCTTCTGTTCCATTACTCTGCACATTAATTATTAATTATATATGTCCTGCTCGGTCTATATAATGTTACTTGTATGCGCATTTTATATTTTAAAGTAGTGTGGCATCATACTACTTGCTTCATTTTTTTTTTTACCCAAGGTATCATTCAGAATGAGCAATCAGAGATTTTAACAACTGAAGGAAACCAAGTCATGCTAACTTCTCCATCTCTCTCTGCTTTAGACATTACCTCTAGCCAAGTCTGCATATCCCACATGCCCAGGTATCATTGGTTGACTTTTTTATTCTGTTTTATTTTATTTGGGGGATTATAATTCAATTACAACATATTCCCCTCCCCATTTCTCCCTCTAAACTTTCCGTATACCCCTCCCTGCTCTCCTTCAAATTCATGGCCTCCTCCTTCACTAATTGTTTTTGTATACATCATATGTATGCATATATGCAAGAATACGCCTAAATATAATCTGTTGAATCTATACATTTTACTTTCATATATGTTTTCAGGTCTGACTGTTTGACACTGGAAAACCAAATGGTGTGCTCTTCCCTGTGAAGACCACCTTCCCCAACTTTCCTCAGCTAACTATAGTTCTTTTGTAGGACTGAGGCCTCATAGTCCTCACTACCACAGGATAGAGAGAGGAGGACACAGGAAATACTTGTTCAGCTTTGACAGCCCTGCAGAATATGGAGATGGAAAAAACTATTTCTGTAGCTTGTTATCAGCTTCATGGTATATCAGTTGCACAGGTTATTTCATACTTCTCTATGTAAACCCCATGTTTTCTGTCATCTGTGAGCCCACTTACAAGGATTAAATTGCCTGTACTTGCAATAGAGAGGATCATTTATGCTACTGCCAGAATTTTGACAAAAAGCTGACTTAATTATAATGGAGAAACATTTTTTTTTTTTTTGCGGGCTTAGATTTTCTTTCTAATTTTAAAGTAGTAGGTATGTTTTGAATCTAGAGACTCACACATGCTAGGTAGTTAACAAGCTACAAGATCTGATGTGAGAACAAAAATTAAGGATATGTCAAATAATATGTTCTACTGCTTGTTTGGTTTTTCCTCAGTTTTAAGAGAAAGGAATAAGAACAGAACTTAATAAGCAAACAAAACAGTGTCACATACAAATATACACATGGATACAGAATAAAAAATCTGTAGCAATAGTCCGAATGGTTGAATATGGTGCTAAAATTGAGTCATCCATGGCACAAATGACAAGAAAAAGTGAGATGAGCAGCGAATTCCTGTTAAAATGGTGTTTGCATTTTAATAGGTTTGTTCTTGAGAATCCACTTTTTTCGTGCCTTATTTCCTTCATATAGGAAAAGTAAGGATAATAGTAAGTGATCAGTGAAGGAGAATATAGAAAGCAAGAACTGATGCCCCATCACTGAGGCAGATGCACTCATTGCTGTCCTTAACATTTCCTAATAGCATTTGTAAGAGAGTGATTGAAAAGTAGATTTCAGTGCTTCATTTTTGAAGAATATAAAATGAGAAAAATTGTAAGTGTTATTGAAATTATAAGATTTTTTAATTTGCAATTATACCAAACTAGCAAATAAATATATAAATATGAGGTGTGTGTGTGTATGTGTGTGTTTTGAAGACACTTGTCAACAAGGGCACCTAATGATATATTTTCAGCAAAGCACTTTTGGGATGCACACAGCAGGCATGTATTTTTTGCCTTCATTCTTTTAACTCCCTCTGAGTTCCTCTGAGTTACAATTGTGATATCTGGCTTTTTTGATGAGATGCTTGGATGTAGTCACTGTTTTTTGTTTTGTGGTTGTTGTTGTTGTTGTTTTAACCCCGAGGCTCTCTTAAACAGAAAATAGTCATCAATAATATTAAAACAAGTGGAAATTTGAAAAGTAGAGCATCCATAAACTGGAGCCTTGAGTAATTATTGTCAGAGAGGCTTCTTCCAACAACTGATGGAAACAGACACAGAGACCCACAGCTAAACATTAACTGGAGTTCAGAAAATCCTGCAGAACAGGGAGAGGAAGGATGGTAGAAGCCAGAGGGTCAAGACATCACAAAAAAAACTGCCCACACAGAATCAACTAGCCAGGGCTCATAGGAGCTCACAAAGACTCAATTGACAATCAGGGAGCCTGTATGGGGCTGACCTAAGTCCTCTCCATACATGTTATGACTGTTAATTTGGTCTTCCTGTGTGACTATTAACAGCAGGAGGGGTCTGTCTCTGACCCTTTTGCCTGCTTTGAGGACCCTTGTCCTCCTATTAGGTTGCCTCATCCAGCCTTGATATGAGGAGATGTGTCTAGTTTTATTATAACTTGACATGCCATGTTTAGTTGATATCCCTGCAAGGCCTGCCCTTTTCTGAAGGGAAAGGAGAAAGAGTGGATCTGGGGGAGAGGAGAACTGGGGGGAGGGACCAGGAGGAGTTGGGGAAGGAGAACCTGTGGTTTGGATGAAATATATGAGAGTAGAATATATTAAAAGCAAAAGAAAAGTAGAGCGTTGATGATAGCACATGTTCCCAACAGCAGCCTTGATGCTGAAATCCAGGCCTAATTACAGAGAGTAAACATGCTCCTATTGCATTTCAACTGATTGTATTCAGCCTCTTTGTTTATCTCTGACAAACACAGTTGCTGTTACTAGTCACATCTTCCTAAAGCCCTTTCAACATGATACAAAAAAAAATTATTTCAAAAGTATGAGGCTATTTTAAAATCTAAGAATCA
The DNA here is from genome assembly GCF_903995425.1 of Onychomys torridus. NCBI lineage: Eukaryota > Metazoa > Chordata > Mammalia > Rodentia > Cricetidae > Onychomys > Onychomys torridus. Next base: position 41,637,713 of record NC_050452.1, read on the forward strand.
ATTAAAAGTTTAAAGCTTATTAGTAACAACGAACTGATGATTTTAAGATAACCACTTATTCTTCCAAATGATGTACAAATGAGTACAGATACTCATCAAAGCAGAAGACATTTTAACTTGGGAATTATTTATAATATGAAAGATAAATAAAATGAAATAGCTAAGAAAAACACTAAAGGCAATATAATTAAGTAAAATGAATGACATGCAATAATATGAGCATATAATAATTCAGATAGGGAAACACTGATAAATATGCATATCACTGAATGGCATGTTCTTGAAACAGAATCAAAGATGTTTTTAATGGATTATAAAGCCTCTTGTCTCTTCTCCATGAGAAAAAAATCTTGAATAAGAATTGTATGCTCTTTCATTATGAATATAGAATATCTCACATTATAAACCTGAGTGTATTTGCTTCCCAGTAGTCATCATTTGGATACCATAGTAAATATAGTGGCAAATCAAGATCACCAGGGAAAAAGATGAACTGGCTTGTTCAGTGGTCTTGCCAACGTGAGTTCTGTTCATTCTAAATATAATGAAAGTCATCTTAGGAAATATTTATGAGCCAATAAAATTGTCACTATTATTGAAACCAAACAGCCTTAGAAAATGGTCTTATCCTAATGGTTTCCACACATGAATGTAGAATATTATCTCTTTTTAACCAGTACTACTAAGGAATCTCTTCACTCGGAACTGGGTCAAGGAGAGCTGCTTTCATGGGATATGTTTGACTATCACTCTCTATGGAGACATAATTTGAATCAGCCCAACAAAGAAGGTACTAAAAAATCATGGTACAGGTTGAGTTTAAGATCTACAGCTTTGTGGATAATCCATCAACTGTGAGTTAAGAATGTGCTACATGCACCAGGGAAGCTCAGTGTTCAGGATCATCTCATACCTAAGGACAGGTTTCAGGGTTATTAGCAAGGATGAATATATCAGTATCATCTTAATTTACAGTGTTATACTTTGTGAGTAAATCCCTTTCAAAAAAATCCTTTCGAAGTCCAAATATCAAGAAAGATACAGACCAGCACAATCTCCCTGAGGGGGATCGGGGGGAGAATGAACCTAATCAAACACAGAAGCATTTACTAATAATAGTGTTTGGATATATTCAAAGGCTTAACAAAATAACAACAAACCCCTACTAGTTGCTTCTGTTGAAAAAAAAAGCATATAGTGAGATAATTTATTTTGTACAATTTTCAGAAAGTATTATTAATCCGTTTAAAACAGATTATTTAGAATTTATGCTTATCAATGCCATTTTAAATTAAAATTTGACCTTTATCTCTTAGAGCATTTTTAAGCAAACTAAAATGTCAGTTGTAAGCAAAGAGATAAGATCTGAGGCTACAAGTATCAATATTTACAGATGTTATGATGAAAATCCAGTGATTGGAAACTCATTTATTATATGGTTCTGCTATTGAGGGACTGAAATAATTACTACTGAATTAAAGAGAATTTTCTTAAGGTTTCTGTGTGTGTAAACTGAGGATACTGAATTAGACTTCTCTGAAGTGTGAAGCAAGAAAAAAAAAAAACAGCACTGTAATACTTACTAACAGATTGCTAATTTGCTAGGATTTCCGTAGAAGAGTAACAAAATGTGGGTGGGAGATACTTTCTCCATTTGCTCCAGGCCACAATCTTGTATCTTGTCTCTTCTCTAGTTTCCAGTTCTTGCTGGAAAGCTGTGGTCTCCTTTGGCTTAGGCTGCATCACTCAATTCTTATGATCACCTACCTAAGTTTCTTCACGTCCTCTTCTCACAGAGAATGGCCATCTCTGTGGCCATTTCTTTCTTTTTTTTTTTTTTCATTTTGAATATGATGCTAGACATACTGTGTTAGGGACAACCCTGATTACCTCTTTTTAATTTCATTACCACAGTAGAGACCCTATTTCTAAATAGAATAGCATCTTGGATACAGGAATGAGCTCTGCAACATTTTGGGGGGCAATACAGTTGAGTATACAAACAGGTGGGATGCAATCAGTATTTATATTTAATGTAATATTTAAATTAATTCTTTGATTATTTTATACATGGATATTGTATTTTGATCATCTTACCCCTCAATCCTTCCCCCTAATTCCTCTTTCAACTGTAATTTTGATGGGGATTAAGGTGAATCTGTAGATTGCCTTTGGCAAAATGGCCATTTTTACTATGTTAATCCTACAGACCCATGAGCATGGGAGATCTTTCCATCTTCTGATATTTTTTTTCCTATTTCTTGCTTCAAAGACTTGTCAGATAGGTCTTTCACTTCTCTGGTGAGAGTTACTCCAAGATATTTTATATTATTTGTGGCTATTGTGACAAGTGTTGTTGCCCTGATTTCTATCTCAACCCATTTATTATTTGTATATGGGAGGGATAGTTATTATTATTTTTTTAGTTAATCTTGTAGCCAGCCACTTCGCTAAAGGTGTTTGTCAGCTATAGGAGTTCCCTGGTAGATTTTTGGGGGGGTCAGTTATGTATACTATCATCTGGGAACAATGATACTTTGATTTCTTCCTTTCTAATTCATGTCCCCTTGATCTATTTTAGTTATCTTACTGATCTAGCTAGAATGTCAAGTACTATATTAAATAGATATGGAGAGAGTGAGCAGCCTTATCTTGTTTCTGACTTTTGTGGAATTGCTTTGAGTTTATCTCCATTTAATTTGATGTTGGCTGTCAGCTTACTGTATATTGCTTTCATTATGTTTAGGTTCCTTGCTTTCCTGATTTCTCCAAGATTTTTACCATGAAGGGGTGTTAGATTTTGTCAAAGGCTTTTTCATTATTTAAGAGATGACCATGTGGTTTTTTTCTTTAAGTTTATTTGATATGGTATATTACATTGATAGATTTTCATGTTGAAGTATTCCTTCATCTATGGGATGAAGCTCACTTGATTATAGTGGATAATTTTTTAATGTGTTCTTGAAGGATTCAGACTGTGAGTATTTTATGAGTATTTTTACCTCAATGTTCATAAGAGAAATTGTTTGTAATTATCTTTGTTGAGTCTTTGTGTGGTTTTGGTATCAGATGACTGAGACCTGATAGAAAGAATTTGTCAATGTTCCTTCTGTTTCTATTGTGTGGGATAATTTAAGGAGTAGTAGCATTAGCTCTTCTTTGAAAGTCTGGTAGAATTCTGCCCTGAAACTTTCTGGTTCTGGGATATTTTATGGGGAGGGGCACTCAGAGACTTTTAATGATTCCTTCTATTTCCTTGAAGGATTGTAGGTCTATTTGAATTGTTTGTCTGGCCGTGATTTAATTTTATTATGTGATACCTATCAAGAAATCTGTCTGTTTCTTTTATATACTGTGGAGCACAGATTTTTGAAGTATGACCTAATGATTCTTTGCATTTCCTCAATGTCTGTTGTTATGCTCCCGTTTCCATTTCTGATTTGTTAATTTGGATGCTCTCTCTACATTTTAGTTAGTTTGGATAAGGGTTTGTCTATCTTGTTGATTTTCTCCAAGAACCAACTCTTTGTTTCACTGATTTTTTTTGTATTGTTCTTTTTGTTTCTGTTTTATTGATTTCAGTCCTCAATTTGATTATTTCCTGCCATCTACTCCTCCTGGGTGAGTTTGCTTCTTTTTGTTCTAGAGTTTTCAGTGTGCTGTTGAGGCACTAGGGTGAAATTTCTCTAAATTTTTTGTGCAGAAACTTAGTGCTATGAACTTTCCTTTTAGCACTGCTTTCTTTGTGTCCCATAAGTTTGTGTATGTTGTGCATTCATTTTCATTGAATTCTAGACATCTTTAATTTTGTGATATATATATATATATACACACATTTGTTAGATACCCAGTGGTAATCCACTTGACAGTTGCTCAGTTTCTATGGGTTTGTAGGCTTTCTATAATTTGTGTTGTTGTTTAATTCCAAGTTTAACCCATGGTGATCCAATAAGATACAGGGAGTTATTCTAATTTTTTTTGTATCTGTTGAGATTTGCTTTGTGACTCAGTATGTGATCAGTTTTAGAGACGGTTCCATGGGGTACTGATCCTCTCTCCTCCTACTCCCCAGCCTTCCCCCCAACCCAACCCCCATTCCCACATCCTCCAAGGCAAGGTCTCCTGTGGGGAGTCAGCAGAGCCTGGTACATTCAGTTGAGGCAGATCCAAGCTTCTCCTCCCTGCACCAAGGCTAACAAAGTGTCTCACCATAGGCACTAACTAGTGCATGAGCTGGCTTTTTGAAGATATATTCTTTTGTGTTGAGGTGAAATGTTCTGTAGATATCTGTTAGGTCCATTTGAGTTATGAAATCTGTTAGCTCCTTTATTTCTCTGTTTAGTCTGTCTGGAAGACCTGTCCCTTGGTGAGAGTGGGGTGCTGAAGTCTCTGACTATTAACGTTTGGGATTCAATGTGTTATTTAAGTTTTAGCAATGTTTCTTTTACAAATGTGGGTGCCCTTGTATTGGAGGCATAGGTGTTCAGAATTGAGACTTCTTCATGAGGGATTTTTCCTTTGATGAATATGAAATTTCCTTCTCCTTCTCTTTTGATTAATTTTAGTTTGAAGTCAATTTTGTTGGATATTAGCAGAGCTACCCAAGCTTGCTTCTTAGGTCCATTTGATTAGAAAATCTTTTTCTAGCACTTTACTCTGAAGTAATGTCTGTCTTTGAATTTGAGGTGTGTTTCTTGGATGTTTCAGTTCAGTTCATTTCAGTTCATATACTGAAACTGAAGCAGAAGGATGGATTCTGTTTTCATACTCATTAGGTTAGACTGGGTCTTTTTATTGGTGAATTGAGTTCAGTGATACTAAGAGATATTAATTATCAATGACTATTAATTTCTGTTATTTTTTGGTAGTGGTTGTGGTGGTGGTGGCAGTGGTGGTGGTGGTGGTAGTGTGTGTGTGTGTGTGTGTGTGAGTGTGTGTGTGTGTGTGTGTGTGTGTGTGTGTGTGTGTGTTTCCCTTCTTTGGGTTTTGCTGGTGTGAGATTATCTATTGCCTGTGTTTTCATGGGTGTAGCTAACTAACTTATTTGGTTGGAGTTTTCCTTCTAGTACCTTCTGTAGGACTGGATTTGTGGATAGATATTGTTTAAATTTGATATTCTCATAGAACATCTTGTTTTCTCCTATGGTGATTGAAAGTTGCTGAGTATAGTAGTCTCGGTTGGTATCTATGGTCTTTTAGTGTGTGCATGATGACTTTCCCAGTCCTTTTGGCATTTAGATTCTCCATTAAGAATTCGGGTATAATTCTAATATATCTGGTTTTATATGTTACTTGGCCATTTTTCCTTGCAGCTCTTAATATTCTTTCTTTATTCTCTATGTTTAGTGTTTTGATTATTATATGGTGAGGGGTCTTTTTGTTGTTGTTGATTCCATCTATTTTGTGTTCTGTAAGTTCTTTATACATTTATAGGCATGTCCTTATTTAGGTTATGAAAGTTTTCTTCTATGGTTTTGTTGATCATACTTTCTGTGCCTTTAAGCTGGGATTCTTCTTCTCCTATTCCTATTATTCTTAAGTTTGGTCTTTTCATAATGTCCCAAATTTCCTGGATGTTTTGTATTAGGAATCTTTTAGATGAATCTCTGTCCTCCATCATATTTTCAGCTCCTGAGATTCATTCTCCCATCCCTTGTCCATGCTTGCATCTGTAGTTCAATTTGCTTGCCCAGATTTTCCATTTCCTGAATTCCCTTAGTTTGTATTTCCTTCATTTCTTCAATTTCAATTTTTAGGTCTTGAACCATTTTCTTCACCTGTTTGTTTTTTTATTGGCTTTCTTTGCATTCTTTAAGGGACTTATTGATTTCTTCTAGGTTTTGTTTTTCTTTTTCTTGATTTCTTTAAGGTAGTTTTTCAAATCCTCTTTAAGGGCCTCCATTTCTTCATAAAGGTATTTTTAAGGTCATTAATTTCCTTGTGTTTCAGTTGTTTGCAATGTTTAGGTCTTGCTTTCATAGGTCTGGTGGTGTCATATTGCCCTTTCTGTTATTGAATGTATTCTTACACTGGCATTTACATCTGAATTTGGGGTGATTGTAGGTCTAGGTGTTGATTGTTTTTTGTTTGTCTTCGTTGGATAGTTTTTTCTGTGCCTTTTTTTTTTTCTATTTCTTCTCTTGTCTTTTGGCCTAAGTGACTAAGGGTTCTGGTGATTGACAAGTCTTCAGATCCAGCAGGGTGTTTCCACTAATGTTTGTGGGAGCATGGGTACCTAGATCCAACCTGACCTCCAGTAAAACTGAAGTCTTCTTCTGAAGATGTAGACCAGAATATGGAGCTTAATAGAGGGGATGCTGTTCTTCTGATTGGTGTGTGTTGTAACCTGGACCTATGGAGTCTGCTCTTCTTCCAGCTGGAGTGAGCTATGCCTGGGCCTATGTAGTCTACTGTTTTTCTGACTGGTGTGGGCTGTTCTTGTGCCTATGGAGTCTCCTGGAGTTGTGGGACAGGGCTTGCCATAAGGAGGCTGATGAGGTGGGTGGGGTTGCACAGCAGAGTGGGTCTTGAGAAAGCAGAATCTAGTGAGTAGTGGCAGTACAGCTGACACTCACCTGCTCACCTGTGCTTTCTAAACCAGTGATATTTTGTGTTAGGTGTTATGTACTGTAACATAAAAATGATACAAATCATGTGTATCAACATTGTTTCAATTTCTCTTTAATCATTGTCAAAAATAATTTTATTATATAAAGGAATTTAAATTACTTATCTTTCTTTAGTATTCAAAGTCTTTGTTGTATTCTATTACTTGCTTAAAATTTTTCTGGGTCTAACTTCCATTAGAAAATACTTTATTATTTATAAAAAGTTTCAATATTTATCCACTTCACATATTGTGCTTGCTAGTGTTTATTTTGGTTGAAATATGTGGAGATGCTTAAAGGTTTTCCAATTGAGAAGCTATGCTATAAATGGAGTGAAATTGCAAGACACTGAGCAGATCAATAAATATGTTCAATTTGAAGCCTGATGACTTTATGGGGAGGAATGATGCCACTTACTGAACATCTATTTGTGTTAGGTACTACACTGAGTGCTTTATTGATAGTATTTTATTTCATATTCATAGAAGTCTTGATGAACACACATCATTATTCTCAAAGCTGTGGAAGTTTATATAAATTATCCAATATAAAATAGTTAAGTGGCCAGGCCTGAATTCAATCCCAAAATGGATAACAACAGAATACATGCTATTTCAGAAAAAGGAAGTTTGGCTAAATGTCCATTTTTACCATTAGGACTAATATGATTATCATTGAACATTTCCTCCTTTAGTCTGTCAACTTAGCAACCTATACTCTAGCTGGAACAAGAACAAAAAAGATCCAAAATGTCATACAAAAATATTTACTCTGACATTTGTATTTCAATGTCTTTTGGTAAAAGAATTGAACAAGGGTTTTTATATTGCATAAATTATAGTAATGTTTTCTTTTATAATCGGATATTGTATTGATTATACTACCACTCCTTGTGAATTTGAGTGATTTAAAATTTCACCATGGCTGTCTCTTGAATGAGACTAACTACCTGCAACTAATTGTGCCATCCTGTTGAAATAATTCAAAAGACTGAATGATGTATATGAGAAAGGAAGTCATTTTAAGTCTGAAATTTTCTTTTTTCTGTCAGATGAATGGATTTAATTTCTTTATGAAAAGAGAGAAAAACAATAAAACCAAACAACATGTAGTGTCTTGAAACTCCCCCTATGAACTTAAGAATGACCATTTGATATTGACATCTACCCTGTGAAAAACAAATTTTTTTTGTACATCATTCTTGTCATGCTACTTTTGTTAGGAAATTATTTGTTATAACATTTCTGCACATGGAAACCAAATCAATCATTTCAGATAGAGAATAAGAGCCTATAACTATCCAATGTACAGGTAAACTCAAATTTTTAAAAGTTAAAACCTGAATCACCATTGCTTCAAGCTGTGGGATGTTCTCTATGCTGTGAATGTGTTGCTCTGATTGATTGATAAGTAAAATGCTGATTGGCCAGTAGCCAGGTAGAAAGTATAGGCAGGACAAGGAGATGAGGAGAATTCTGGGAAGAGGAAGGCTGAGAGAGGAGACACCAGCATGCCATCCAGGGAGCAGCATGTAATGGCACACAGGTAAAGCCATGGAACACATGACAACATATAGATTAACAGAAATGGGCTGAGTTTAAGTCTAAGAGCTATTAAGTAGTTAGCCTGAGCTAATGGCTGAGCAGTTTTAATTAAAATAAGCCTGTGTGTTTACTTAGATCTGAGAGGCTGTGGACTGGGTGGGACACAGGAAAACTTCAGCTACACCAGAGCAGCAGCAGCAGCAGCAGCAAGCAAGCAAACATTACCAGAACTGCACAGCACTGGATATATACATCTGACCTGCTCACTCAAATTTCCAGAGGTACGGTCCAATAAATTGTTTGTTGTTGTTGTTGTTGTTGTTGTTGTTGTTGTTGTTGTTTAACAAAGAGCAAAGTGTAAGAATCTCTTACTTCTTGGCTGATGGCTTTTATAAATATTCTGTCCCCAGCCTTCTTCGGAAACAGTGGTTATTACAGTGGCTAAAGAATAATCCATACCAAAGCTACACAGAGAAACCCTGTCTTGAAAAACCAAAAAAAAGAATAGTCCATACATATCTCTGTTAAATTATTGATGTTCAGACCCTGTCCAGACAAAATGTCTCAATACCTCCCATATGAATCTAAAAATCAATAGGATCTGAGAAGCATGGAACATTGGTAACACACTCCAAAGTGAGATGAATTCTAGGAATGCTTATAGTCATAGTTATCCTACATCCACTGTAGCTGAAGTTTCCCTGGTCCTGCCTAGACCCATGGACCCCACAGCCACTTATAAAATAATCACTCAGAAGCTTATATTAATTAAAACTGCTCAGCCATTGGCTCAAGCCTACCACTGACTTGTTCTTACATTTAAACTCAGCCCATTTCTGTTCATCTATATGTTACCACGTGTTCCATGGTTTTACCTGTGTGCCATTACATGATGCTCCCTGGATGGTATCTGCTGACTCAGTCTTCCTTTTTCCAGAATTCCCCTGGTCTGTTTATCCTGCCTATACTTCCTGCCTGGCTACTGGCCAATCAGCTTTTTATTTATCAACCAATCAGAGCAACACATTCACAGCATACAGAACACCCCACAGCACCTCCCCTTTTCTGTTTATTAACAAGTAAAATGCTTTACCCATTAAAGTGATTGGAATAAAAATTGGTATGAATGGGTTCCAGAAAGCAGAGTACTCAAGATGTGGACACCAATTTGCAGAAACTGCGAGAGCTTCAAAAGGTCAATCAGGAACAATATGCAAAGGGCAGGATGAGAGGAGCTGCTCCTGAAAAGAAGACATCTGGTCTGCAACAGAAAAATGTTGAAGAGAAAACAAAAAAGAACAAGCAGAAAACACCTGGAAATGGAGATGGTGGCAGTACCAGCGAAACACCTCAGCCTCCTAAGAAAAACCTGGCTAACTCAGTCAGTAGAGCAGGAGACTCTTAATCTCAGGGTCATGGATTCGAGCCCTACATTGGGCACCAGTTTTAGGCAAATTTCTAAACAGTCTTATTAAATAATACAGAGTCAAATACAGGTGTGCATAGCTCACCACGTCACCATAACTTCCCAAGAGAACCTCTTCCTGTCTAACCTGTGCCTTTATTGCCTTCCTGTTCTGCCTTCTTATTGGCTCTGAGCCCAGCCACATTACTTCCTTATCATTGCCTGTCTATACAGACCTCCATGTCTCAATAGTTGGTACTGGGATTAAAGAAGTGTGCCACCATGCTTGGCTGTGTCCTTGAACACACAAAGACTGCCTGCCATGTGATCATATTAAGGGCATGTGCTACCACTGTCTGACTTCTGTTTATGGCTAACTATGACCTCTGATCTCCAGACAAACTTTATTTATTAACATACAAATAACATGTCACATTTCAGCACAAATAAAATATCACCACAATCCACAGTTGTAATCCAACTTTTCATTAATAGTATAACTTTAGACAAATCACAAAAGTTACATATGTCTCCATGAAATTTTTCAAATTTACAATTAATTAAATTATGTGAGTCTGTATTGTTTTTAGCTTATGAAATCTCATCACTCAAGAGTGGTCTCAGACAAGTGACCCCAATCTTGGCTAGAACTGGAAAGCTTCTATTTGCTCCACTTTCTAGGAAACAGAATCTGTGTTTTAAAATGATCTTTCACCCATACATACATAGAAGAAGCTCTCTTCTAAACTAGGAGGACAGTGTATGGAAACATGTGATTTGCATGCTTCCTTTATCTTTTCTTTGAATTTTTGACTCAATCTGTTTGTCCAGCAGTGACATATATGAGCTCAGCTCTCTTTGGAGCTTACTGAATTACCAAGAACTTCATTTCCTTCAAACATTGTTTCTTTGAATTTTCACATCCTAAATTCAGGAGACTGCTGCTCAAAGGGTAGTTGGCATCAGGGTCATATAAGGGTGAGATGTTGGACAACCCAGTATGAAAAGTCTACAGAAAAATATTGTGATAAATAGACCAACAGAGTCAAAAGAACAAATCTTAAGCAAATGCCAGTGTAATAACATACCACAGAGTGAAACAAAAGCAACCAGGAAATCGTGCCTCGTATGGATGGTTTGACATACTGAGTCTCCCTTCAGCAGTTACCTCTAGCTGTTTATTCAAGTGTGATTATTAAAGCACAGATCTGACTTTTTTTTTTCTCCAAGAACACAGTTTCTGCTTTCTTCCGCTCTTTGGAGAAAGTAATAGTGTCAAGGGAACAGTGTATTCAATAAATACCCCCATTACACTTCAGCTCATCAGTTGTGTAAATTATATTGACTTTCCAGGATCATATTGTTTGGATGTATTGTCTGTAAGGATGAAAAGCTGTAGTAATGGTGAATAGATAAATCCCATTGGCCCATAAATAACTGCTCAACCAAGAGAACTATAGAAGAGGAACTCTTTCCCACCATCTGGTGCATCAGGGAATATTATCAAAGCAGCAGTAGGTGGTTGTGGGAAAACATCCATTTCCTTTCCATCCTTGAGAAAACAGTAGCATTTGGGAAATGTACACATCTTTCATGGGCCAACTAGCTCAAGAGCATTCAGTCCAAAGGGATCTCTTTTTCTATTACCTTTCTACCTTAGTGATTCCTATCATATTACTAGTAAGAAAAGTATTAGGCCTAGCATCTAAAAGGTCTTATTTCTCTGACAACCAGGCAGAGAAGCATTTTATGAAGAGTGTAGAACTCCAAAGCCAGGATTTCTGTGGGCAGAAAGTTTCTGAGTGGAACATGAATAAGCAAACCCGCAGACTCAGAAGAATGAGAAGCACACCCCAAAACTCATGTTAACATCCACACAGGTTAAAGTGTTTTGTGTTAACCCTTTAAAGACTAATCTACTGATAAATTGACCATCTTTCTCTACAATCTCTTCATCTCAAACATTATGCTTTAGTGTTCTACCCCTTGGCACTTGGCGATCTCAGTACTAACCAGACTATGCTGGTTACAATCAATCAATCAGTCAGTCAATAGAAGGACAAGAAATGGGGAGGAGAGTGTGTAGTGGGGGTGCCTACAGATAATGAGAGGGGAGAGCTGAAGTGTATCTGATAAAGATATATTAGTTGTCAAAGAATAAATAAAATATTTATATTAATTTTTTACTACATTTTAGTGTCCACACATACAAAATCCATTATTATACAAATTTAGGTCTATGTTCCTTTTAATATCTAAAATGCTGTGAGTACCTTATTTCTAAAGACTCAAAAGGTTCTTCTTACATATGCTCATTATCTGAGCACCTCTGTGAATAAACTAAAAACACATGATCAGGTTCTAACTGTGTTCCAATAGTTTTTTCCAACATCTAGGACCATTTGTTGTAAACTGTACCTATTTGATATATATCTGTTAAGTCCATTAATTAATTAATTTATGGTGTGCTTTGCTACTTCACTGCCTGACCTTATTCACAGTCATTACATGTATCATAATGTCTGCTTTTCATTTAGTAGTTTTCAGAAGCTCCAATCTTTTTAAATTAGATAAAGGCTTTTACCAGAATTTCAGGTACAAGTTTTACAAGCTCTGTGCTATCAGTCAATATATTTAACCTATGAAAGCATTTTATTGCAATGCCTGTAAATAGGGTTGGATGTAGTGCTTAAATCTTTGTGATGTGAGAACCAAGTAAGAGTGAAGAATATAAACTTATGAGCATTATGCCTGTACTGATTTACTCAGCTTTCTTAATAAAACTTAGTAATATGATTACTTCCCTGGGCAACATGTTTACCGTGGCTTGTAATCTTAGCCCTGAGTGGGAAGGTATGAGTTGTTGTAGTGCATATGTGACTCAATTTTTTTCAAACCTTCTAAAAATTTTGTTTTTCAATCATCACATAATATGCCTTAAATGCAAAAATATTGCAAATAGATGTTGTTGTTCTTTGCTATATATATAAATGACAATCAAAAACTAGAAACTTTTTATCTTTAATTCAGAAATCCATTAATCTCTGCTTTGTATCCTGCTGTGGATTTCCATGATGGACTCCTTTTGCTGTAAAGAAAGGCTTCTTTTATAAGGGGTTGTGGCTACATGTATCTGTGGGTTGCCTCTCAGGTCTTGAGGGCAGAGCCACATTATAGAAGACACCATGCACTTAGGATACAGGACTCAGATGACAAAATCTGGATCTGACCTGAGTGTCTCTTTCCTGTGGTCTGGCTTTCATGGTTCCACATTTTGTTTTTCCACTTCTATCCAGTGGTCCACATTAAAACAAAACTCTTACTATATTAACATTAAAGGCAAAGTTGTCAGCTGCTACAGTTCCCTAACCATCTGTCTTGAAGTCTTAATAATGATTACCACCCTTGATCAAACACTTGCCCCCAACAGCTATGTTAGGGGAGCAACCTAAGATAGACAGACAAATATTTAGATATAGATATAGGTAGAGATATATAATACATTGACAGAATGAATTATGTTTATCAGTAGACAAAAAAACAAAAAGATGATGAGACCCATCATCTCATTATGTTAAGCATGGCCATCTCTCAGATCCAGTCCATACTTAGGCTTGAGGAAAAGAGGCATCATTTGTAAGATACCATAGCTATGCACCACAATGTACTCTGAACATGCAGATAAACGCCTTGCATTCTTACTTTGTAAAGCAGGACAGAAAAAAACCTCAGTTTTGCTATCATTGGCCAGGGTCTGGGTCAGATGTTTTTAAGTCTTTTCAAGAAGAAACAAAAGGTGCTCGTGGGTTTTTTAATATAACAAGGTAGCTTCCAGCTAAGCAAAGCAATAGAACAACAGGGTCAGGAGTGCTAAGAGGCCTCATGAATGAAAGAGCCCTCAGGGTACCAGGTTATTGCCTTTGGCTTCTTTAATAGGCTCTTTAGGAAGAAAAAGCTTGATGACTAGAGAAATAATTTAGGTGGTTCTCTTTTTTGACTGACAGGTTTAAGTTATATAACTATTGCTCTATTGTGCATGTCATATTCCATGACCTGTTTAATCATATGCATCCCCAATTAAGTGTAAGATGGTAAATGATAGATTATCCTTATAAGATCATTCAGAGAACATAGTTCGCCCCATTGAGAATGCACCACAAGACAGTCTATGCCAGATTGGCCCCTATTGTGTATCCTGGCATATCTGGAGTATAACTGAGTAAAATCTGTGTTTCATGGACATTGAGAGGCAGAGAAACAATGTAGTCAATGAAACATTGTTCAGAGAGGGATATGGGTATATCTCTGTGCAGATGGGGGTCCCAGATCATCAACATGGTTTCTAGGTATATTTTCAGAGTGCAGTATGTATATAGAGTACATGCATTAATGCTCTCAAGTTTACATGTGCAATATTAGAAGAAAGATGTGTAACTATCCCAAAGGGGAATCCCGGGTTGCTAAACTATGGTTATCTGCCTCTGCCTCTGTTTTATTATTTGAAATTACTGAAGAATATCATGGGTTTTCATTTTTACTTTCCTTTTTTTTCTTTCCTTTCCTTTCCTTTTCTTTTTCACTTATTTTTTTATTCTTTCTTTGGTCTCTGTACTATTAGAAGAAACTGTTTAACAAAGTTTTCCTCTCTTCATTTATAATGAGTTTTAATAATAATCGTTGCCTCAGTTCATGAAAGCAGAAAAGCTATTCATTCAAATCTCAAAATGACAAGGCATATCCTAACTGCTATTGGAAGGTAACCTGTGCAAAGGCAGGAGTTCTCATCTGTTTTTGTTCAGCACTAAACCCCTAAGATCTAGCACAATGGTGGAACTAAGAGTTTGTACTCAGTTCTCACCAATGGCATGTCTTAATTAAATATTGCTTTCATTAATATACTTATGACAGGAGTTAATAAAAATAATAGAAACAATAATCTCTACTCCATTGTAAATCTGTAACTAGACCCTGAAACCAGAAAAATGCAGAGTCTCTTCATTTGAAAAAAGATTTATTTTGTCAGATTAATCAATATTTAATTGTAGCACTAAATCAGTGAAGTCAAAATTAAATTTTCTTCTCCAATAATATTGAAAAATGTGTTGTTACTGCAGATTAAGCAAAAAGAAGGCCATGTTTTGATGATATTTAATTTGTGCATGTGTGTGTGTATGTGCGTGTAAATGTGTGCATGTATGTGAGCATGTGTGTGTATGTGTACAAAAAGCTTTGGAGAGAATATCCCTGAGTGTGTCTAATTCAGTATCTAAGTGTAGGACATCTTCAGGGTCATCTTCACAAGGCCTATGTTTAATGTCATTATGGAGCAGTCAAAGTAGCACAGTGTCATGAAATGCTTCACTTCCCCTGCTTTTCTGACAAGCACCAAACATTTAGTTCAATTTAGTGCCCTGCCCCAAGTGAATCATGAGGCCATCAGTGTGTGTCTTCTTTCTAGTCATGCAATCGTCACCCTTCCAGCTTTCCTGAATCCACTTTACTTGAGAAAATCCTCAACTGCACACAGTAGATGGTTAGTTCTCAATATGACCTTCCAGATTCTAGTCAAGGCTTGCTGTAATGCATTAAGCAAGGAATTCATGACTAAAATACTTCCTTTTTTATTATATATTAATATATTAATAATAATATATTAATATATATTAATATATAGTGTGTCTCTCTATCTGTATCTAAATTTGGGTTAATAGTAATTTATAGAGAAAAGTCTACCCTTTTCATGAAGATAGAGGATTAAGAGGTATTAATCTACCAGAAAAACTCACAATAGTATGTGACATTATATGAATTATTTGTCACTCACAAGGTTATGTATGTTAGTATGCACTACTGAGAATAACATGAGTAGATGGAAATGCTAGTGTAGAAGTGTCATATTTATTTCTTCAACAAACTTGCATGGCTTGCAAGGACCCTTATTATAAGTCAATGATAGAAACAAGGGATATTGTAGAGCCTCGGCTCTCAAGGATTCAAAATTTTCTACTCTAATCCCTTCTGTTCCCACCCCAGCAGACTCTGGTTGATGTCTCTAAGGATCATAGTTAAGATGGACTTGAGCAGGGAGCTCTATGGCATCTTAGTGGAAGGACAATATTCATGAACCTGGTATCACCTTTTGGATGACAATAGATTCTCCCAATAACTAAGAATTGTTCATTGGAATTTAGTCTGACTGAAGCTTACTTGAGTTGTGGGAACCTTAATAGAGTAAACTCATAATCTATGACTCTTGTGAGCAAACCCCTCAAACTTGAACGAGCCTTATGATGAGCAGCTACTGCGAGGGAGTATTCTTTGCTGAAGGAAGCAGCACATTTGTATGCAGGAACACTAGGGATTAACTTCCTAGGAAAGGAACTACTAAATTACTCAAGGAATGAGTACACTCATATAGTCAAAATTAGTCAGAAACTTGCCTTACTATAGTCACAAAGGTAGTGATTTCTGTAAGTCACTTTATCTATCTGTCTCCCCCCCCCTTTTAAAGGCCAAAAGAAGACAATAAACAATATACAAGTCTGGGAAGAGAAAATAAACCAAAAATTAAACAAAATGAAATTATTATGAAGTTGCTAACAGTACTTATAGCTCAATATGTTCTCATGGACTTGGTACATTAAAGCCATTTTTACTGGAGGTTATTAGAAAAATGACTAAGTCAGCACTATTTAATAAAGTCATATTCAACATTCACTCATCAAGAAATTGCACATTTTATAAATAAATGTCCTTAAGATAGTTTTTATCACCTGAGACAATTTGATTCTTTCCAGGGATAGATTTATTCTCTCCATGAAACAATCAAAAAACAAACAAACATACAAAAAATCCATTATCTTTGTATTCCTTAGTATACAAAAAGTTTTGCCAAAATGCCAGGTAGAATGTGCAGACATTATAAATGACCCAAGATACCTGTTTTGAATAATTGAACTTTAACTCACGAGATATGTAGGCAATCACTTTAATATATAGAGAGAAGATATACTCTGTCCCATCCCAGTAGGAACCACTATATTTGCTGAAAAATGTCTGTAATAAAAATGTGAAGTTAAGTTTTTTGGATGAGTAGGAAGTGTTTGGGAACTGAAATCTATTATTACTTTGAAATCCTACGATGTAAAGCACATAAAGATAAATAATTGTGTGTGCTTTTATCTGTTTCAAGGTAAGTGATCAATAGGTAAACCAAATATTAAATCGCCTAAGAATCTAGAAAGCAAAACTTTTCTTCAAAGAACTCTGAGTAAAAGTGAGCCTGAATCATCAGATAATTGTGTGAAATGAACAAATAATTGAAAGTAAAACATCAATGTGTATTTTCCTCCAAGGTCTTAGGAGAGTTTCTCTTTTATTATTAGGTCATTTTGTGATGTCTCGCCCATGAATTGCATGGTCAGTCAGGGAGGTAGTGCTTTGCTTGTTCATCTCTGAATCCCATTACCTAGCACACTGGATGGTACTTTCTTATACTTTGTGTCCAAAACAAAGAAATTATAATGATACCCTGAAAAAAAATCAAATCTGTAATCCTCAGGTATAATTAATTATCTCGGAGTACAAAAATAAATTCATTCAGGTTTATATGATAAAAAAAAAAAGAAAAAGAAATCTGATCTTTTTCCAACTAGGACTTTGATATCACTTTAATTTCCCTGTGATGTTTCCTCATTTGGTAAATACATAAACACTGCCTTGCAGTATCTGAAAAAAGAAAGGAGCCAGTTGAGCTTTGATGAGCCAAAACAGAAAGGGCAGTAACATAAGCAGTTGTCGGTGGTACTAGCTATGTCCTTAAGGTTCTCTCCATGCTTGCAAGCAGCTGCTTTCTTATGAGACATTTGTTTGCACAGAAACTAAAGAAGTTCCCATCCTGTTTACTGCTCTATGTAATTGTCACCAAGTCTAGGACAAAGGAAACACTTGAAAACTTTTGTTAGCTGGAAATGATAAATATATGCTGAGCTTATTATTCATTGATTCAGTTTTTTATTCTCTTTGAGGTCCCTGTGACAGGGCTGCCTCTATTGCCACATCCTTCTTAAAGTCTTCCTTGGTAATGGTGTCTGTCGAATTATACCACCGTTGTTTCCCTCTCACGTCTTCCATCTTTCCAACCCAGTGCCCTCCTCTTCCCAGTTCCATCTTTATATTCCCTTTGATGGGACTCCAGTTTCTGTGTGCTATCTCTGCATCAGTTAGACACATAGATCAAGCATAAGAACAAGAGGAAATAGTGGAGCTTGAATGAGAAAGGCTGGAAAGGACGGCTGGAAGGAGCTTCACATCAAGAGAGTTCCTTTAAAAAACACATCCACTGGCTTTGGCTGTAAACATTGCCTAGGTGATTTACACGCTCACTTTCTTCTTCCACTATCCCACCTTCTGTTATGAAGCCACATTTCAAAGAGATCTGTAGCTATAGCTAATTGTTAGTACTTCAGCATCTCTTATTCAGATTGCCAAAATGAACTCATTATTCCATTCTTTCCACCAAAGGAGTCTTCTTCTACCCTCCATACCCTTACGCATTTCATTCCTGCTCCTGACCCTTCCATAAACCATCACAGAATAGCTATTATAAAATCCTGTCAAATCCCTTCTCTGTGTATCATTGTTATATTTATGTATCTGAGCATCACAATCAAGTTCAGCTTATATTTATGCAGCTCTGACGATTATGGTACCATTTTCATTGGTGTCACATCTGGAGGTTCTCCCCGTGGGCCAACAACACCATGAAGAGGAAGGGAGAATGAAATTAGCATAATGTGTATTAAAATTAAATTGCTCATGGAATGCAAATATGAAGAAGTTTCTGACTTGAAGAATTTTTAATGGGGAAAAGTTCTATGCTGAAAAAAATAAAGTATAACAAGCAAAAGATATGATTATAGAGCATGGCATAAGTGAATGAATCAGCAAGACAAGAGATACATTCACTTTTTTGTGTGGATCCCAGTGTTTCCTTCAGCTACTTAAGAGAGAGAAGAAGGACATGTGCATGGATCAAGTTCAAAGGCAAAATTCAGGGAATGCTCCTGAGTCATAACATGAAAAGGGCAGCATTAGTGAGGGTATTATTGCTGTCCTTCTGTGGTAGAAATTAGGAAAGTCTAAATATGATGGGGTAATTGCTATGCCAGAACCAAAGATGTGGAGGTAGTGACTATGAGGCTGGCATGGTATGCCACCAGATATCTAGTAAAAATGTCATCAGGAGGGTCTTCTCCTTACATGCTTGGAATACTGCCAGAATATGTACCTCATTTGTGAATTGCCTCAGCTCAAAGTAATTACTTTGCCCAAGGTCTTGCTTCCTTTACAGGATGTGGCTATGCAATGCTTGACAACAGGGGTTTAAAGGTCTAATTCTATCACCTCAACATGGGCAACCATAAGGACAATAGACTATTATGAACAACTGTGAAATCTCAAAGCTTGGCTTACCTGGGGCTCTTGGTAGGACTGGCTCGGAGATTAGCTTTTCTTTTTGCCCCCTCTTTTTGTTCTGTTCCCCAACTCCATCTCAGATAATGCTTCCAACAGAATCCAACCTAAAACAACTGATACTGAGAGAGTTAAAAACACTTAGCTGTAGTTCTGAAGCTGAGTATCTCACATATCAGGTAGACATTTAGCAGAATAGGTTTTGAACAGGGTAGCAAGGCAGCTATTAGAACTCTCTGGGCTAGGGAGATGGTTTAATCAGTAATGCACTGGCCTCAAAAACAGGATAACCTGCATTTGATTCTCAAAACTGACAAGACAATTCAAGGCAAGGTTGGACTTTAATCCTAGTGCTAAGGATGCAGATACAGTCAGTTCTCCAAGTCTCACTGACCCATTAGCCCAGAATAATGGGTTAGTTCCAAGCAAGTGAGAGATCTGTCTAAAAGAAGGTGAGTTCCATTCCCAAGAATGCTAAAGGTTGTATCTCCAACACAAACACATACACACAAGTACATGCATGTGTACAAACACACAAAAACCTTTAAAAGGAATGGGGATATCACTACAAGAAAGGAAACACTTTAGCTGGCACATTAACTTTTGGGAAATTACTGAGTAATAACTCTAAAGACAGTGGTACTAGATTGCTGCTGCTAAGCTCAATGTCTACCCTCAAGAGAAGATAATACACATCCTATAATTATTAAAAGACTTTGGGGAAGTAACCTTGAAGTACAAAAGAATTATTATTATTATTATTATTATTATTATTATTATTATTATTATCTTTTGACATGCATTTTCAAAGAAAGTTGACAAGGCCTACCCAGGAACATGACAGTAAGCACAGGCAAGCACTAAAGAAAACTAAAATTCCTGCATAAAGCAAAGCACATTGATTTAGAAGCTCTCTCCTATGACACAAGATTTAACACCTAAATAAATAACCTAGAGGTAGTGTTAGCTTTTTGAAAAATGGCTCTTAAAAGTGTGAAGAAAGCATTAGACCACAATAAATAAAATAAAAATCTCCAACTGTCATGAAAGATGATAGAATAGAAAAATAAATAACTCCAAAAAATGTCCATGTTTAATGAATGTCATAGTTTGGGTGTGGAATACCCCAAAAGAAGACCTATGTGCTCAGATTCTGGGATAGCACTATTAGGATGTGGTAGAAACTTCAAGAGGGAATGTAACACCTTTCCCTTCTGGTCATTGTTTTGCTTCCTGGCCATGAGAAGAGAGGTTTTGTTCTGCCATATGCTGTAGCAAGAATCTTAGGTCTTATTGGTAGAAACAAACCTGGAGCCAGGTATTGGGGTGAATTCTGGGAGATCAGAGAAGCAGAACAAGCCACAGCTTCCTCACCTCGCCAATTTCTCAGCTGCTCCTGTTTCCTCAGATTGGAAGTCTTTGTGTCCTCATATCGGAATGGATGTCAGCTGAACTGCTTCTTGAAATCCTGAAAGCTTAACCAGCTCTAAGTTCCTGGTCCTCACGCCTTATATACCTTTCTGCTTTCTGCCATCACTACTTGGGATTAAAGGCTCTTGTTACCATACCTGGCTGTTTCCAGTGTGGCCTTGAAGAGAGTCTTCCCTTCAGGATCCATGTGCTTTATCACACATATTGTGCAAAACAGCAGAAAGTTACTAACGTAACAGAAGACCATAGTGTCCAGTGAGAGGGCCAAGAGCATAGATACACTGTAGATATAAGCAACTGTTGTGGGATATTTGTACACTGTATGAAGGTGTATTGATGTGACTGGTGTAATATAAACCTGAATGGCCAATAGCAAGGCAGGAGGTATAGGCAGGATTTCCTGGGAAAGAAAGAAAGAGGAGGAAGTATCTAGGTGCACAAGAGACATGAAAAGACACTGAGGAAGCAGAGTGGGGGGTACATGAGGTTGCACGATGGGTAGTATGTAACAGAATGTAGATTAATAGAAATGGGCTACTTTAAGTTATAAGAGCTAGTTAAAAACAAGCCTAAGCTAATGCCAAGCTTTCATAATTAAAAAGTCTCTGGATCATTATTTGGGATCTGGCTGGCAAGACAGAGAAAGCCCTTTTACTAGCAATAACAATTATTGCCCCTGGGAAAAGTCTCATGACCATCACCAACATCAGTGACATCTCTCCTCTATGGATTAAGAATCATGAGAGAAGAAAATGTCTCAAAATCAGGCTCCATGGAAAGGGCTCCCCAAGCAAATTTAGGCTGATAGAAGTGCTTGCTTCTCAAAAGAATAAATGAGTTAATCATCAAGAGGAGTAACAAGATGGAAATGATGATCAAGGAGGCCAGGCCCACTGAGAAATAGCAATGCTATTACTAGAACAAGAAAAATAGAGGAGAAAACACCTCTGTGATTTATTCTGTGATAATGCGTGGTTTCTACAGTGAGAAGCAACCTATGATGGGAGAAGAGAAGTCAAGAAGGAATTTGCCTCTAAATAAATATTATAATCTGTTTTCTTTCGGCCACTCAACTCCTCAAATGACACCTAGACCAGATTTGGGATCTAACGCTCAAATTCCAAACTTGCTAAGCCCTAAGGGAGGAGGAAACTCCAAAAAGCATTGCAATCATTTTTCAGTCTGTTCTGAAAAGAGGTCTTGTGACATTTATAGCATTAACTTCATTTTTGAAAAGGTAGAATAAATAATATCTGATATTTCAAGGGCTATTCAGTCCAGGATGTGAAGTGGTATCAATATCCATGTAGGCTTCCTGCTCCAACAGATGATCACAGTTACAGAATACTCAGTGTGGATGGCTTAAGATTGCTATCACAAAAGCACAGAGTTCAAATCTTCCTCCTACTCAACCATCTCTCCTCAGTTCCATAAATAACACAAAAGCTTTTTCCTCCATAGTTTGCAGATGGAGAAACAGAGACTTCAAAACAGGAATTGGTCTTGTTTCTTTGTTTGTTTGTTTGTCTGTGGGGTTTGGTTTGGTTTTGCTTTGTTTCACTGTTTTTTGGCAGGGGTGGCATAGTTGTGACCACTCCTTTTAAAATATTTTTGAGACATAATTACAGCCATTTCTCCCTTTCCTTTCCTCCCTACAAACTCTCTCATGTATCCTCCTCATTTCTGTTGTTTTCAAATGAATGGCCCTGGGAATTCTTTCAAAAGATAGAAAGCACATTCTGTTCATGTGACAGTGGTTCTTCCTTACAACTTTCTGGCTTCCGTAGATACTAAAAGAGTCTGAAAATTTCATACTGTAGCTGTCAGGGCTGCTGGCATATGGTCAAGCTGAAAATTGCTATGTATTACAGATTTTACACAAGGCAAACTTTAGTCGACCTGTACTCCTCAAAGATCCTCAAATACACTCTCTGCTTTCAAATCTCTGTCCATTGATCCACCCCACCCTCTCATACAGCATCATTCATCAACAGAACACAACTGGGAAAGGAGAAAAGTAAGTCCATGCTTTGTAAGAAAACCTGCTAGAGCTGAAGAACAGAAAGGGATTCCTATGGTCCCACTTGTGAATGGTTGTGTCACTTTTACCTCCTGAGACATCTGTCACATGTGCCTGACAAATATTATACTACCATATGCTAAGTCTCTAGACGCAGAAGGACTTTATTTACCTCTCATACATAATTTATATCTCAGCAGTAGTAAATTTCTCAATATGTTTTCAAATAAATAGTGAATAATAAAGATTTGTGAGAAAGTACAAAAGCTATATAAAACCAATAAAGTATTACAGTCTATGTGTTGAAATCTAAAGATTTTATTATACAGATGCCTCAATAAAGGCTATTGAGTTATACCAAAATTTAAGGTCTTTTTTTTTTTAATTGGTGAAGCATTTATTCACTTAGGTCCTCCATCTCCTCAAGTATCAACTCAAGATAATATCACCTATACAGAGTGACAATTTATTTAGGAAAACGTATCTAAAAAAATATCAACATAGAAAAACCTCAATTAAATTTGAGCCCTAGTCCTCTCTTTAAATTCTTTGACTTTTCTTTCCCTTTTAAACTACTTGTAATTGGAAATAATTTTAATGAATCCAAAATATCACAGGAAATCAATATTTAAGAGATGAAAGACTCAATCCATCACACTCTAAGCATTGTGTTATCATGTCTTGGGTCTGATTGTCCACTCTACAAATTGCTACTGGAAAAGGAACAAACAAGGGCTCTCCCAGAAGTCAAACACATTCCAAGATGTCTCCTCTACTATCAAATACTCCTTCCTTTCTTTTCCTCTTTTCTTACTCATTCTAATTTTCTCTATTCACTTCTCTCTCATTTTTCAATATTATACATCTCAGAGTCTTTTAAATGCCATCATACTTTGCTGTTTTGTAATGAATTGTTAAAAAAAATTCAGTGTCCTATTATAGCTAGATAATATCCCTTTATAACCTTGGGGTTAAAACAATTGCTTTAAGATTAATTAACAAAGTCATGAGTGTTCAGTAAAACTAATATTTAAGTTGCAAGAAAGAAGAAGAAACACAGCTAACATCCTCCTATGTTAATGGAATGGTTTATAAGTTCTGGTAAAGAGCTAAGAAAAATTATGATGAACCTATAACTTGAAGAATGAGGGAGAAAGGCTATGTGACTCTGCCCTGCCTATTCACTGAAATAACTCATTAATGTGAGGAAATGTTACCTTTGAAATACAAAGAGAAATCACACTCTGACATTTTGATCTGTGGATGAATAGATCAGGAAAACATGTTTTCTGAGATATTAGTGCATTAAGTCAAATGTGAATTTCATTTAAAAGCTTTCAGCTCATAAAGGTAAGTAGCAGGATGAAAAATAGTTGCTGAATAGACACAGTTTAAAAATTAAGAACTCCAGATGTCAGTGATTGAAGGTCAAAAGATAGAGGAAAAAATAGAAAGATCAAAATTATAAAATGATAATGCCATAAGATATCAATAATTCACAGAAAGTATAACTCTTTTTCTTGGGAAAATGAACTCTTGGTTCATGTTATTTTTTTCTTGGCTAGCTGTTAAAACTTGGGATTTTAAATAGTTTATTCAAATTTAAAAATCAGTAATGTGTAAAGAAACAATACACTCTAAGCACTTTATTGTCATATTTGCCCACCCCCTGATCTCCTAGAATATGCGTAGTAAGTTAGAAATGTAAGGAATGTGAGAAGTTAGTGGGCCATGTACCCCGATGAGATTATTGTCTGCACCGATATAAGTGAGTAACGGCAGAGGGCCTCCCTCTGGTTTTTGGTGTACAAAATGCTGAAATGCAAATGAAAAACCAAAACAATTTTCTCTATGGAATCTATATTTCAGACAAGGAATGGAAAGCAGCTTGATAACTCAAAATTAACTTTTGACAAATTGTATCTAATTGTTCTATTTTCAAATTGGTTGTCAGCAAAAACTCTGACATGAATTCTTAATGAAAGACATGAAGCATGACACAGCATATACCTGTCTGAACATAAAACTGTCTCTGTTTTTCAAAATTCAGAAAAGGTCCTATCTGTTAGTGGAAGATGAAAGAAATAAAACAATGTCTTCAAGAATTCTATTTACAAAATAGATAAACATGAGAATATTGTATAGACCCCTGAAATAAAAGTTGGAGAAAAAAACAAAGGAGATTTCCAAATAGACCAATTTGGGAAGTTTCCTTTTTTAAAGTGGAATATTACAATATATTGGCTTAGAGCAATGGTTCTCAACCTGTGGGTTGCAACCTCTTTGGGATCAACTGAGCCTTTACAAGGGTCACCTAAGACCATCAGACAACACAGTATCTATACTATGATTCATAACAGTAGCAAAATTACAGTTATGAAGTAGCAACAAAAATAATTTTATGGTTGGAGATCACCACAACATGAGGAAGTGTATTAAAGGGTTGCAGCTTTAGGAAGGTTGAAAACCACTGGCCTAGAGGAAGACATCAATGACCATTAAGAATGAAAGGAACTTTAAAGATTACAGAAATACACCATTGTAACCACTAAAACAGCAATCCAGATACAAACCAAAAGACAGAACACATAAAGCTTACTTCAGCACTTTGTTACCATGCAAATCTGGGCAAACCATTTAAGATCTCTTGATCTCAGGTTCCTCAGCTACAAGATTGTCTTCTCAATGGGTTGTCTTTAGTACTGAGTAGTAAGTTCATAACAGTCCCAGGAACAGAGCACCCAATAAATGTAATTGCTTTTGTAAAGTTGTTTTTAAAATTCCTATGTAGCTTTATATATATGTAATTTATTGTTGAGTGATACTTTGTTTGTGTTCTGACAAATAAAGCTTGCCTGGAGATCAGAGGGTGAAGCTGGCCACTAGTTAACCATAAAGGTCTAGAGGTCTATACAAACAGACAGGAAGTGACAAGGCTGGCTGGAGAGAGGAAGTGATAAAGCAGGGAAAAGATAGGATCTTGGCCCTTTGGGAGCTGAGGATTCGTAGAGGTAAGAAGTCCCTAGCAACTGCTGTTCTGCTTCTCTGGTCTTTCAGCTTTCATACTGATATCTAACTCCTGGTTTTTATTGATAAAACTAGTTAGGATCACGCTTCAATTTATAACTTAATAAGCATAATCTCTTAAAAATTGACTACTGTGGGTTGGTAACATGGCTCAATGGGGAAAGACAAACTGGGTGAATCCCTTGGACCCAAAAGGTAAAAGGAGAGAACTGACTCCTGAAGTTGTTCTCTGGCTTACACATGGGTGTGCTGCATGCACTGCAATGCTCCATTTAAAAAAAGATACACAGGAAATAAATAAATATAATTTTTAAATTGACTAGTGTGACTGGAAAACAAAAACAAAAATCGCATTTGTATGGTTTCTGTTTAATCGTCAGCTACATTAAACATTATGGTTGTTATCATCATCATTGCCATTATTATTGTTATATTGTAAGTATTAACTCATGTTTAAGACTCATTAACATTTGTAAACTTAGTACATGTGCCTCATCACATTATGAAGATTCCATACCTTAATCCTTAAAGCTTTTTTGCTAAGGACAATGCCATTCCTTAACCATATTTTATTTTATTTTTAATAAATAATTTTTTTCTTTATTATTATGTGTTTTAAATTTTATACATCAGCCATGGGTTCCCCTGTCCTCCCCCATCCCGCCCCCAACCTCACCTGCCCCTACCCCTCCCCTCCATTCCCATGTCCTCCAGGATCAAGGCACCCCTGGGGATTCATTTAAACCTGGTAGATTTAGTACAGGCAGGTCCTGTCACCTTCCAGACCAGCAAAGTGTCCCTGTGTAAGCCCAAGATTTCAAACAGCCAGCTCATGCACTAAGGACAGATCCTGGTCCCACAGACCGGAAGCCTCCCAAACAGATCAAGCTATTCAATGGTCTCACTTATCCAGAGGGCCTGATCTAGCTGGGGGCTCCACAGCCTTTGGTTCATAATTCATGTGCTTCCATTCGTTTGGCTATTTGTCCCTGTGCTTTTTGCTATCTTGGATTCAACAAATCATGCTCTTGCAGACCCTCCTCTTTCTCGACAGTTGGATACCTGGGAGCTCCACCTGGGGCCTGGCTGAGGATCTCTGCATCCACTTCCATCAGTTATTACATGAGAGTTCCAAGACGACTGTTAGGGTGTTTGGCCATCTGATCACTGGACTAGGTCAGATCAGGCTTTCTCTCAACCATTGCCAGCAGACTACAGAGGATATATCATTGTGGATTTCTGGGAACCTCTCGAACAATCTGCCTATTCCTGGTCTCATGTGGTCTTCATTTATCATGGTCTGTTATTCCTCATTCTCCCTGTCTGTTCTTGATCCAGCTGGGATCTCCTGCTCCCCTAAGCTTTCTGTCCCTCAAATCTTGCCCTTCATTACTCCCACTGTCGGCCAGGTTGTCCATGTAGATCTCATCCATTTCTCTGTCATTG
The DNA here is from genome assembly GCF_903995425.1 of Onychomys torridus. Classification (NCBI taxonomy): domain Eukaryota; kingdom Metazoa; phylum Chordata; class Mammalia; order Rodentia; family Cricetidae; genus Onychomys; species Onychomys torridus. The sequence continues at coordinate 41,664,668 of NC_050452.1, forward strand.
GGTGATCCTTGGGTCTTTCCTAGGGTCCCGTTTTCTAGGTAGCCTCCCTGGAGTTGTGTAGCAGTCTAGTCATCTTTGTTTTACATCTAGTATCCTTCTATGAGTGAGTACATACCATGTTTGTCCTTCTGAGTCTGGGTTACCTCACTCAGGATGATTTTTTCTAGATCTATCCATTTGCTTGCAAACCTCATGATGTCATTGTTTTTCTCTGCTGAGTAGTACTCCATTGTGTATATGTACCATATTTTCTTTATCAATTCTTCAGGCAAAGGGCATCTAGGTTGTTTCCAGGTTCTGGCTATTACAAACAAAGCTGATATGAACATAGCTGAGCAAATGCCCTTGTGGTATGATTGAGCATACCTTGGGTATATGCCCAAGAGTGCTATAGCTGGGTCTTGGGGGAGATGGATTCCCAATTTTCTAAGGAAGCGCCATATTGATTTCCAAAGTGGCTGTACAAGCTCGCATTCCCACCAGCAGTGGAGGAGAGTTCTCCTTGCTCCACATCCTCTCCAGCATAAGCTGTCTTCTGTGCTTTTGATCTTAGCCATTCTGACAGGTGTAAGGTGGTATCTCAGAGTCATTTTGATTTGCAATTCCCGGATAATTAGGGATGCCTAACCATATTTTATATATAATGGAGTTTGTTCCCAGATGTTTTCAGTTGACGTCTCTGTTCTCAGCTACTCCCGTGTACAATACATGTAATAATCTGCTGATATGATTATGGTAGCATAAACAAATTCCTCAGAGAAGTGTGTCAAGGCAAACCTGCAAAAGGAATCAGCAACATGCATGCATCAAAAAGAAGCTAACAGAAGGGAGTTGCAGATATGAGAAGCAAAGTCAATAAGATGGCCCAGCAGGCACTTGAATATATGCCCAAGATTCTAGTTTAATCTTTGAATTGCATGAAATGGTATTTTGTTCCCTCAAAATACAAGTGATGACGACCAGGTACCTATACTTACAAAACACATACACACAACTAATTAATAAATTAATTAATTTTTAATTGTGAGAGAGAATCAAAGAAGTTCTGTGTGCTTGAATATTTCACTCAGAAAAAAAAAAAAAACTAAACCTGAAGAAACAAATTGATAAATATATAATAAAATAAAGAAGGCTTAGAGATCCTTTACCTAAAAAAGTAAAAATAAACCGGGCTGTGGTGGCACATGCCTTTAATCCCAGCACTCGGGAGGCAGAGGCAGGTGGCTCTCTGTGAGTTCCAGGCCAGTCTGGTCTTGGAAGCGAGTTCCAGGCCAGTCTGGTCTTGGAAGCGAGTTCCAGGAAAGGTGCAAAGCTACACAGAGAAACCCTGTCTCGAAAAAAATCAAATAAATAAATAAATAAATAAATAAATAAATAAATAAATAAACCAAGCAACCTAACATTTCCTTAAAACTCTAAATATGCTTCTAGGTTGTCATCTGGAGGAATTGATCATTTTAGAGAAGTGTAGGCTTGCTGTAAATATTCTATGCAAACCATTGTTTTTTAAAGCAGTCATGAGCAGGCCAAGAGGCCTCATCCTATCATCCTGAGCACAGCAGCTCAACAGGTCTATCCACTTCAGGCTCTGAGCAGGCATTTTCACTTGACAAACAGCACATCTTGAGCATGACTGTCCCTTGGTCACCCTTGCTGGGAAGAAGCAACAATGCTGCCTAAGGCTCTTAAGGAACAAGAGAAACAATCTGAATGTATGGCATGTGAGACTGGAATCTAAAAAATCAAAGCCTCCAGAAGATAGGTGTGTGAGCAAAATACGAACTGTGGTCTTTTGGTAAATCTATAAGCCTCTTTATATCCATCAATATATGTATGAAAGCACATGTGTTTACATAGAAGCTTCAAGTCCAGCTTCTTCTGTAAATCACTAAAAAAAGAGGTAAATAAGTATTTAGAAAATATAGTAGCATAGAAATCCTTGATAATCAGGCTGCCTTTCCTCTTACAGTTTGATCTTTGATTAAACTTGATTTAGTATGAGATTAGCAACCATTCTAACGTCTTAAAAGATGGGATCCACCAAATGTCTGACCGTCGATCTCTGTACTTGCTCCCATCAGCTGCTGGAGGAAGCCTCTCTAATGACGATTGGCACTGAGCTATGATCATAGCAGAATATCATTAGGAATCATTTCGGTAAATATTTTTGTCAGTTGTGTTTGCTTTTACCCTAGGTCTCTTAAGTTATCCAGCATTAGTGGAAGTGTGAGTACCTCTGACTCTTTTTGCCTACTTGTGGGACCTTTTTATTCCACTTGTTTGCCTCATCCAGCCTTGATATGAAGGTTTATGCCTATTTTTATTGCATCATGTTATGTCATGTTTTGTTGATATCACTGGGAGGTCTGCTTTCTCTGAAAGGAAACAGGGGAGCAGTGGATGTAGGGTATAGGGGAGGTATGGGAGGTATGGAAAGACTGAGAAGAGAGGAGGGAGGAGAGGCTCTGGGTCAGATGGGATGTGTTGTATTAGAGAAGAAGAAAGAAGGAAGAGCCAGAGTCATCACATCGATTCTGCCCATTTCTAAAAATTCTAACCATACCATTGGTAATGCTAAAGTTTCCAAAAGATTCTCAGCCCTGTGGAGAAATTTTGGACCCTTAAATCCTGCTTTTAATAAGCTGCCATTCTTTTATTGCTAAGCCAAAGAGAGGAAGAATGAACAGTTACAAACTCTGAAGTGGTGTCCTTGAGGAAGAGCAGAGGCATGGAGAACCCCAAGGGGAGCAAAGAGCATTGTTGGCATTTAGCTCAAAAACAGGTACAGGGACAAGGCAAGTCTTACCAGGCAGCCTTTGGGAAAGTGGACAAATGTGCTGGAAGCAGCTGCAGAACTTTATAGCTGACGATTAAGAAGTGCTGAGACACACTAGGGTGAGATTGCAGCTTAAAGACCTGAAGCTGCAGCAGCAGCAGCTGGGCTGATCTCCCAACTCAGCATTTTTCTATCCAGTTCCCTCCAAGCCAGGAGATGAGCCCAGGGGAGGGGCTGTCAAAAATGGAGTAGCAGAGTCTGTGAGGCATGCATTCAAAAGAGGAAGCCTACAGGAGGGGCTCCATTGTTTAAGAGGCTCTCTTGGGGTATATGAAAGAAGAGAATGGGGGGGGGGGGGTTTGTTTGTTTGTTTGTTTGTTTGTTTTGTCTATAGACTAGATATCATCATGTACTTGGATAACCAAAAAACTCTCTTCAAGTATGAAAATTTAAAAAGAATCATTTCAACTGAGTTCAGAATCCAACCTAATCAAATATGATCCACACACATTGTTTCTTTTAGAATGCCAAGCATTGAGAGCATAGTTTGAACAATATATTTCTAGAAAGGGTTAGGGAGGAAATAGTTTAGTATTTGTGAGCAAATAAGCAAATTATAATACAAGACTACAAATTTTCCTGGCCTTTAAGGAGTTGGATGGGCCATATTTTGAGCAACTGTTGGAACGGGCAGCTTCTACAAGATGAACTGCTCAGCCCTACAGTGACCTAAAAATAAACACTCAACGAAATAAACCCAGACCATGCCTAAGCTTCAGAAGAGACCGCACTGGCATGGGACAACCTTCCAGCAAATTAGTTAATCCCTGTTAAAGAATCAGCCAAGTCAAGCTTGGTCATCTAGGCCATGGAATTTGTGAGACATTAGACATAATTCTAAAGTTCTAATCATGCATTTTTATTGCCAATATTAAAATAATGTCGTTTATATCAGCCTTTCTTTCTCCATTTAAATGATGTGTAGCTTGTGATCAGAAACATTGTGATGTTCATTTGCATTTCATCATCAGCAAATGCACCACAGGACTCTGACCAAAGCATTTGGGTTTTACTCATCATTCTTCTACAGAACCCCTCAGTCATAATAACCTGGACTTCCCAGTTTTCACTCTTAAAGCCAAATTCAAGGAAATCATCAAAAAAAGCTGAGATAACTTGCATAAATGGATAAAAATCATTTAAACTACAAACATGCTAAAGGGTTGACATAGGAACTCAAATAGAAACAAACAAACTTACAAAATAAATACAAAATAACCAAACAAGCAAACAAATCCAAATAATCTACTTTAAAAACATATTGCTGATCCAATGAGACATTTTCACAACAGATATAAAAATAGGTAATGTATGTGTAAGAATATGCTTAGAATCACTAATCATCAGAGAAACTGAAATAAAAATACCAATGAGACATCATTTCATTCCAGTTAAAATGACCATGACCAAATGAACAGAACATGTCTAACAGGGTATCTTTATAGTACTTATATTATTCATAATGTTTTTATTAATACAGCTAAGGTTTCTTTCACTTAAGAGTTTTTAAAATGAGAAGGTATCTGTAGCTTTGCATGCTTGATTTTCTGTTCTAGTCCAGTTTAAGATGAAGCAAAAGCAGCACAAGCTTCAGATTAAGGATGTCATCTGTTTTGTATGACTGGGATCAAGTAACAGAATGCATAAGACATGACTATGATATGACAAACACATAGCCTATATTTATACTATTTTTCCATTTATGCAATATGAGACAAAAGAAAATATGTTAAAATACTAATCAGTGATATGTTATAGAGGTTAAAAGTGTACCCCAAAGATTATACCTTAGAGTTTAATCTCAGTTGTGAAATAATAAATTGGAAAGTTAGTTTGGCTATGGTATTTAGATATAAGACTTTTAGACGTGATTAAGATGAGATAATGTCAGCTATGGAAAATTTGAATATCAATGACTTTATAACAAAAGGTAGAGAGACCTAGATACACCCATATTTCCCCTCTCTCTCATCACGTAACATCTTGTGTCACATTAGAAGGGTATCAATAAATATAGCGCTTCAGATTTTAACCCTCTATGTCAGTGGTTCCCAACCTTCCTAATGCTGTGACCCTTTAATATAGTCCCTAATGTTGTGGTGACCCACAACCATAAATTTATTTTGTTGCTTTTTAGAACTGTATTTTGCTACTCTTATAAATCATACTGTAAATATTTTTGGAGATAGAGGTTTGCTAAAGGGGGTTGTAACCCACAGGTTGAGAACCACTGCTCTAGATGATGTGCTAAATATGTCTCTTATCTTTTCACTATTTCAATATAACAAGGCAAAGAGACTGATAGAGAAATATACCTTACTTTGAAATGAAAAAGAATGTGTGTGTGTGTGTGTGTGTGTGTGTGTGTGTGTGTGTGTGTGTGTCTTATAACATTGTTTTGCAGATTGAGTACTGCAATGACTGTAAAGAGTTTGGAAAGAATAAGTTAGATAATACATTTGGTAACCTTTTCTTCCCCAATCTAAAAGCCCCACCCCTCCTATATCTTCTATTCACATTTCCCTTTTCCCTGTTTATATTAGTTCTTTAAGGATTTAATACAAAGTATTTTTGACAATAACCACTCACCCCCTTAATTCTTATTGGCAAAGATTTATGTCCCTTGTTTTCATTAAAATAAGGGCATAATAAGACTGCAGAATGTGTCTTTCCTAAAGCAGGGAATGGAATTATTTTAGTCCCATAGAGAACAGAAAGGGTAGCAACAGTAAGAAGATATGAACACTGTGCACTTCAGATGCTGTGTGCAGATGCCCCTGTGCTGGAACTAGCCTGAATGCCTCCTCCCTGAAGATAAGCTTCCATGGTACCAGAAAGTGCTATGCAAGATTCCAAAGGAGGGAAGAAACCAATAGTCCTACCCAGCTATGATGCCTGTGAACCACAGTACAGACCATCATGACACAATAACCCTGAGGGTGCCATACTATCAGACATAACTTGGTGGTAACCAAGGGCTTTATAATTGGACTTAAGACCTATTCCACAAGAAGGAAACAATGGCTAGATTCAGAAACCTATACAACTATCCAGGGTTAGTGAGACATGGATCTTGGAAGAGATCCATTTGCTAAACAGCATAAAACCTAGCTATATTCTAAATATGTGTTCTTATACCTACAGATAAATTCAGTTCTCACCTCTCATTAAGGAAACTTCTATGCAAAACAGATACCACTTCTGAAAAATACAACTGACCAAAATGCAGAGTTGTGGATTTTGTTCCCAGTGAGTAAATCTACACTATAACTCCCACACCTAAAGCTCAGGGATCATTGCAGAAAAGAGGGCAGGAAGATTCTAAGAGCTAGAGGAACATGGAATTCGATGTGAGATTGAGCCTTTCCTAGTAATGTTAGCTACGCCAATAAAGTCTCACCAACATGACCGCCTATCATGTGTTGAATAAGGTCAGCACCAGCAGATATGCTAACATGGGTGAGAGAAAGCTCAAGAGGCTTCAACCCTACGCAAAGAAGGACAGACAACTTACAAATACTGAGAGTGGAAGAAACAGTCTTTACCAAAGAGGAGCAAGCAACTGGTTGTACAATACCAAATGTGCAAGCCTGAAAACATGATACAAGTAACATTATACAGACTAAACAGGTATTTAGGAATGTGTGTATATACAATGAACATATACGATTGTGTAATACATAAGTATATAAGTGTGTATATATAATCATACATATATACACACAGTTAACAAAAAAAAGAGACCGTAAATTTGAAAGAGAGCAAAAAGAAGTATATGGGAGAGTTTGAAGGGAGGAAAGGGAAGGAGGAAATGATGTAATTATATTCTCAAAAACTAAAAAAAAATAATGAAATAACTTAAAAGAGAGAGAGAAATCAAAACATAGCAGCTGGAGGATGGATGGACTATTGCCATATTTTAAACAGTGTCTCTTTCTTTAAATTTTGTCAAAAAATTAACAATGTTACATTTCAGTATGATGGCTTCAGCATGTAAGTTATACATAAAGCATCACCTAAAATAAAGGTTGTGTTTTCAAAATGAGAAAAATATTATTCAGTGATTTTTATAAGCATAGGCACTAGTCTCTAATTAATGTGAAGGCTATACTGATCTACACAATTGCAAGGCAGAATTATCCACTCAATAATTGTAAATCCATTGAAACAAAAATTCTATTGAAATGTTTTATGAGTTCTCTACAGTGCTTAAATATACTTCCCCATTGCTTAGTTGCTTTTCTATTGCTGTGACAAAATATCATGACCAAGGCAGTTTATAAAACAAGATGTTTAATTCTGGGTTCATAGATCCAGGGGATAACAATTCTTGAGCATCATGGTAGGATGCATGGCAGCAGACAAGGAACCATGATGCTGGAGCTGGAACTGGGGCTGAGAACTTATGATCTACAAACAGGAAGCAGAGAAAAACTGGAATGGAATCATTAATACCCAAAAGACTATCCCTGGTGACATACCTCTTCCAACAAGGCCACATGTCCAGATCCCAAACAATTTCACTGACTGGGGACCTAGTATTCGAACACATAGCCTATGTTGGCCATTCTCATTCAAACTACCACACCCTGTATGTACTAGTATAGAATATTGATTATATATATAAAGAATATTGAATTGTACCTTTAAACAAAATGAAAATCAATCCATGATGCTTGTTTTAGTTATTCTGTGCTATGCATTGTTTTGTAGATGTCACTTCACAAACATTTGTGTTGAGTTCAGTAAGGCAGAGTGTTCCATGAGACTCCCCTCTCAAAAGCTGGTCATTTTCCCTAGCACTAACGGAAAGTTAACTCTGTAAAACTGCTGTAATGACTGATATCCTTCTATTCTGGCTAATATATCTATAGGGAACAGCATGGGGCTGATGAAGCAGAGGAATGAATCAGAATCATGGGATACAGGTAATAGTAGAATCCTGCAAACAATGATGTCATCTAGACATCATTAGGTAAATAATGCATAAAGCTATAACCCAGCATGAGACCCAGTATTTTGAATGAGGGGCAGCTCTGTTCTTTCTCATTTTGTAGTTGCTTAGATGGTGATGTGCATGATAAATTGCTTCTTAGTGTTGCATTTTTTCTCTTTCCCTTTTCATTTGCCACTGTGTTGTATATGATATTTTTATGACCTTCAGAGTGCCAAGATATTAGTAAAGGGTCATTTAAATATTATGGGCTTAGGTGTCATAAGCCTATGGCTAGACACTTTCTGAATCACAGAATAAAGTGGGATGTCTTACAGGAAAGAGAAAGATAAGAAGTTAGTTTTCAGCCTGAATGTGAAGACTATTCACTGTATTTTCCTGAGAAATTTCTTCAGTGGGAGAATTTGGCTTGCCCAGTTCTGATCGACTTCCTTGTAGTGTGTGTACCTCTTTTCACAGGCCCTTGTTCTTGTGTAAGCATTAAAATCATGCAGCTGCAGATTTATATAAACATGTGTTATCATACATCAATCAACATGCTTGTAGTAAAAATTTCCAAACAAATCTTCTTTGTATATTATAGAAACAATTATAGTGGTTTAAGCTACAGGAGAATTCTTAGGGTTCACAATAGATCATAGATCCCTCTCTCAGATATCTGCAAAATTCTATTGGAAAATCACACTGAACTGTTAATAAAATAGTGATTCTGTGTTCATTCCTCAGTTGCTGGGGTGAAGATCATGTAAACTCAAGAAATGGCATTGCCTCAAAAAATTGAAAATAAAAAACAAGCAATATCCACAGGTCTTCCAACTATACAACCATAAATAATGACTCATGTACCTGGCTTAGTTACAGAGAAGAATAGACTTCATAAACATACTTGGACAAAAGATATTCAGAATTTACTGAAAACCGGCTGTGGAACTAGATTATTGGAAATGCTCGCAATGGCTAGTTTCTGTTGTAAAATTTTCTTCAGGACTAGTAACCCTGTTGTGAATAGAAAAATAGGATAGCTTGACTTCTCTAGGTAGTTTCGTTAGGATCTTCTTAGTGTACTGTAGGTATACTCATCAAACCACAACTGACTACACAGAGAGACCATAGAAAGGACCACATGGTCTGAAAGACCAACTATGGCCTTGTGGACAAGGATGAATGGAATAATGGAATTGTCCTTTTTTCTTTACATTTTCAGCTTTTGTGGAAAAACTGGAAATCAATCAGAAACAAAAATGAAGAAAGGCAATTAAACAGGGTGAAAACAAAAGAACCTTTGAAGAGTTGACAATGGAGCCACAGTTTCTTGGTTCTCAGTGTCTGACGCCTTTTCTGTAATTGTTTTTTATATTCATTTTGAGGTCTAAACAGTGAGAAACTACTATTCCTTCATGTGTGTACTTACCTTCTCTTTGTGTATTTTTACATTGAAATTGAACATTTTTAAGACTTTGAAACATATCTTGAAAATAAATTTCAAGAATACATGTTCAGTATATCTTCTAAATACATTATTGTATTGGTTTATCTTTTCCTATAGAAGAGTAAACAAACATACACAATGCAACCCAGCATATATAATGTCTGTGTGTGTGTGTCTCTCTCTCTCTGTGTGCTTGTGTGTGCATCAACAGGCAGATACCGTGATTCATATCTACCTATCTACTAAAACAACATTACATTAATTCCAGAAAGAATCTTTACTTACCAGAGTAGATGTTTCTGGAAAGAAAGGGAAGCCATAACTTATTCCACTCAGCTTCTTACATGTGGAGGAGAACAGGTGCAGAATTACTAATGGGATACAGAGCTTAAAGCAATCTTCAGGCAGGAAAAAAGATTGACTGCTTGAGAAATAATTTATTCTGAAAGTTGCTGAATCTCTCCTGTTGGCATAGCACATTACCATGCTAAATGGCCTCCCTGAAGTTGGCTTTTTATCCCTCATATGAAACTGTAATGAAAAGGTTAATCAGTGCTTACCAGGGTTTATGATCGTTGGAGGCTATTAATGTCTTAAGTGGAGTCCAGGTACTTCAAACCCTCTAGCATATTGGCAGGAACCAGTTACTAACAGGGGCCATGCCCTACATCCTCGGGAGTATATGGTAATTTCTACTCTGAACAAATCCTGATATAAAGGGGAACCTGGGAAAGTCAAGGGGTCTTTTCTAGCATCTGTTTACTGCTGTCTGCTCAAGTCAAACTTAGCATTGTAGAAACTGTTCTGTAATTGCCTGACAATTTCTATTAAAGTGCCCATAGCACTAACTCTGGAGTCAAAATGTTTGAAAAAAAAATTAAGCTTCTGAAGGTGTTACCAGTTTGAACTTGAGCCAATTATTAATCTCAGGAGTCATAGTTCAGTTTCTTTATTCATAAAGTGAGGATCATTAAAGTAATTAATCTTCATAATTATAAGCCTTAAATAGGAGTACCCTTTAAAAGGACTCCATATGTTGCAAAACACAATAACACTTAGTGAAGGTCAGCACTTATTATAGTTCTGCATGCCACCATCATTATTGAGTTATTCTCCTACTAGAATGAAAATGAATGTCATATTTTTTTGAGACCAGATTTCTCTGTGTAGCCTTAGCTGTCCTGGAATTCACTCTATAAATCAGGCTGACCTCAAACTTACAGAGATCTACCTGTCTCTAAGGATTAAAGCTGTACACCACCACCACTCAGTGGATCAATTGCTATTTTTTTAAAGAAGGTAAAACAAGAAAAAAATAAATTTTCAAAATAATAACATATATACAAAATCCACTTAAGAAACATGTTCCTTAGCAAGATGTGTCACTAAACTTTTGAATTCAGAAGTAAACTTGCTGCCTTCTTGTAATAAATTCAGTGCTGTTGAGGACAAAGTGTCTCTCCCATTTCCACGGATACATTCAGAGTCAGTTTGCCAACCCTCCAAGCCAAATGGTACACTCTAATCATAAAAAGATGAGGTGATCCATTCCTCCTGGGGCAGGAAAGGGCGTAGGGCAAGGGAGGACAGAAGATGTGCTTGTGTGGCATGCTGGAAGATATGGAAGGTGGGTAGAGTGGGAGGAGAAATAGCTAGAGCATGCGACAGACAAGGAGAAGGTAGCAAATAGAGATGTCTGAGATGAAGCAAAGAACCCAAAGCTAGGGAAGAGTCAAAGAGAGAAAAGACCAACCAGAGAACTGAGAAAGCCTGTATACTTTGTGCTGGACATCAAAATAGAATCTGTCCTAAGGGTGGCGATTAATTTGTACATTTTCATGGTGTTATCAACTGCCTACCACCCCCTTCAGAGAGCGAAGGCCTAATCACCAAGGGCCTTAGAATGTAATTGTGTTTGAGGATCTGAAAGTGGTACTCGGATTAAAGTGGGGCTTAACCTCCTCTAAGATGTGTCCTCTGTAAGGACAGAAATTTGTATAGGGATAGAAATTCAGACATAGACACAATCACCATAGGTGATAAAACTGAAGCCTAGAGGGAGAAGCCAAGTGCAAGTCAACCTGTCCTGTGGGGTTTGTTATCACAGCGTTGGCAAATTAATTCACCTGATTTCTAGTGGGTTTTTATCTAGATATTGAAATTATTCAATGAAGGTATGCAGAGATGGATCAACAATTATGGGCACTAGCTGAAGACCCTGGTTTAGTTCCCATCACCCACATGGTGACTACTAACCTTCTGTAACTCCAGTTTAGGCAATCCAGCACTACTTCTGGCTCCTGTGGGCACTTGGCACACACACACTACATACACATGCATGCAGGCAAACATTCATACACAAATAATAAAAATAATGTTTTTAATTGATGATAGATACTGCCACAACTTTGCTTAGTTCATGACGCCTGAAATTTAACAAATTTGATGCACTCAGGTTCAGCAGGCTTTGTCACAGGTACAGACCGACAAGTGCTGACACAACATTATCTGAGCTTCACTAGGAGGCCCAGTAGAAAAATCATAATTCAGATCAAAACTAGTCAAGGCTTAATGAACAGTGTGTGGGAGAACCAAGGAAGGACTGAGGGAAAGCCTTGTGACATAGTATGCTAGAGAAGCTCCCTTTTCTAACATACTCTTGAAACACTAACATAATGTTTCTTTTTCTAAATGCAATGAATTAAAATTTAAAATCATGGTGATCTTAAATATCTGCCATTACTTAGGTTCAAGGCCCTTGGATGACATTCCCGTTAACATTTGGGACATCAACACTAGGCGGCTTCTATATATCTCCTGCAACAATTATTAACTCTTATGTATTATGAAGGACTCTTGTCAAGAAGTGAAGACACTCACCTCAAACTTGTTTTGAAATATATTTAATATGTGTGTGCTCATTGAGATGAAAATCTCGGACACTCAGTAACTCCAGCCACTTCTGGATGTGATTCTGATTACATGAATATGTCCTTCTATTTTGACCCCTTACCCTTCTCATATTCTCTTTCTCCCTCCCCCTTAACACTGTTTTCCTCTGGATCACCTCAGTAGTGTGCCAATCATAGCTCTACTGATGTCCTAGAACCCACATTTTCACTGCATTATTAAAATTGGGGATTGAAACAGAGAGCTTCTCCAACCAGATAACCAACAACCTTTCCAACCTTGTCTCTCAATGTGCACTCATTATGTTACCTATTAATCTCTACAATATGTTCTGACTGTTAGTCAGACCTGGAACAGTGTCCAGGGGCCAATGGGATCACAGGAAGAACAAAAGGCCAAATATCATTGAACTTCCTGTATTAAGTTGCATGGTGGCCTTGTGTTTGTGTGAATGTGAGCAAAGTAGAGGGCATTCACATTTAAAGACACCGTAATGAGATCGGCATTTTGAAAGAGGCACATATACTACTGCTACCAATATTTTTTAAACTGTAGTAATGTCCAGATAGAAGATAGTAGATAATACACAGGAAAATAGCTAGAAAGAATTCTGTGTAATACAGAGTTCTAACTACACTATAACGTGTGTATATGTTTTATCTCTTCAGTTTTGACCCATAAGTAGATATATCCTTTTTTTAAATCTTGCAAGTGCCAGGCACGGGAGTATATGCCTTTAATCCCAGCATTTGAAAGGCAGGAAGAAGCAAGTATCTGCAAGTTCAAGGCCAAAGTGGTCTACACAGCAAGTTCCAGGCCAGCCAGGGTTACAAAGTGAGTTCTTGTCTTAAAAAAATAAAATAAGGACTGGGAGGTGGTGGCGCATGCCTTTAATCCCAGTACTCAGGAGGCAGAGTCAGACGGATCTTTGTGAGTTTGAGGCCAGCCTGGTCTCCAAAGCGAGTACCAGGAAAGGCACAAAGCTACACAGAGAAACCCTGTCTCAAAAAAACAAAAATAAATAAATTTAAAAAAAATAAAATACCATTGTGGATTTTTGGGGACCTCTCTAGCACTCTGCCTATTCCTGTTCTCATGTGGTCTTCATTTATCATGGTCTGTTATTCCTTGTTCTCCTTTTCTCAGTCTGTGGGACCAGGATCTGTCCTTAGTGCATGAGCTGGCTCTTTGAAACCTTGGGCTTACACAGGGACACTTTGCTCAGTCTGGAAGGAGGTGACAGGATCTACCTGTACTGAATCCACCAGGTTTAAATGAATCCCCAGGGGTGCCTTGATCCTGGAGGACATGGGAATGGAGGGGAGGGGCTGGGGGAAAGGTGGGGGTACGGCGGGAGGGGGGAGGACAGGGGAACCCATGGCTGATGTATAAAATTTAAAACACATAATAATAAAGAAAAAATAAATAAAATAAAATAAAATCGTGTGTGTGATGTGTATGTATGCTTATGTATGATTGTAAGTACACAAGTACCAATGTGTGTGTGTGCGTGCATGTGTGTGTGTGCATGTGCATGTGCGTGTGTGTGTATGTGTGTGTAAGTCCTCACTTTTCACATGCTTGTGAGAATCTGTTTGTTGTTTTGCTGTTGCTTATGCCAAGCTGGCTGGCCTGTGAGCATCTAGGGATCCGTATCTCCCTTCCATTTCTCACAAGAGCACTGGAATTACAGAGTGTTTATGTCCTGGGTTTTACATGGGTTTGGAAACCTTAAACACAGGACTGCATGCTTACATGGTGAATGCCTTACCAACTAAAGCCTATTTTTAAAAGGTGGACATTTCATTACCCTAGTATATATCCAAAAGAACAAAAAGGAATATATGCATAGTGTATGTTAAGGGCTTTTAAAAGAATTTTGAACATTTTATTTAATAAAAAGAATAAATTCATTAGGGACCTTCTTCATCTGTATTCTATATCTAAGGGTTAATTGTGACTACACAAGTTCTCACAGTAAAAGGGAGGCTAGTGAATTCAAATACACCTTTGTGCAAGGTTTCACCTTCTTATTGATTAGGGTTCTGAGAAACCAAATGTCTAGGTGCCTGAGACATATGACTTCAGCAGTATAACAACAAGCAGAATTTGATGTTCTGATCATCTCTCAAAGTTTTATTCATAAGAGTTCAAAGCTAGTGGAATACTTTACTTGTACATTCTAATTTAATTTTTAAATTTTCTGGTTTGAGAATTTATTTCGCTGTTTAAAAAAGAGGCATGTCATTCTTCTCTTTGAGTAAGAAAAGGCTGTCCTTTAGCAAGAGTTCCATTTACTTATTTTATATCAATCATTTCATGATTTTCTTCTTAATATTCCAAGGATTAGGAAGTTGCAAATTAGATTGCTACTCTTCAAGGTGCGTTTTAGCAAACAAAATAGTCCTGTCCAAATTTAAAGTGTGACTTAATACTGTTTGAAATGTTTTTGTGAACAGATGGTATTACGGTCCTTAAGCTGCAATCTAGGAAGAAAGCAATGTATGTGAGCGTATTTCCTTCATGCTTTCTGTGTGGACTCTGTCATGATTCCTATACAGTTTCCATTTTGAATAAAATTTCTTTTTATTCATAAACTAACTTGTTCTGGAGTGAACATAATTAATTTTGGTGTTAAACATATTTACTAATATATTATTTATATATCACAAACACATTCACACACTGACACACATTTATACACTAGCTTGCACAGACACTCACACATAGAAACTTTCAGAGACACCACAGTCAAACACATTTACACAAGCTCAAGCACACAAATTCACATACACTTATCCACACTGATGTGCATTCTCATACATTAAAAACTCACACACACTCAAACTCGCTCATACATACGTTCATCCATACTTGCATACATGAACTCACACATACCCATATTCACTCATACACACTCCCTCATATGTACGCATGCTCACACATACACACACACACACATACATATTGACATACACGCTCACACATAAACACACTCACACATAGTATTCCATACTCAATAAATGTTAACTTATGGAAACTACAGCAATGCTATGAAAACAGAAAAAGGCTATTATCTGGAACTTTAAATTTTAAATCAACACAATAAATATAAGAAACTAAAAGGAAAATTCAATGTTAAATTATTAGAATTCAGCTATAATTAGACATTATTATTGATTTAAATGTTATAGACTTCCAAATTGTAATTAAGGTTAAACATATTTACACATATATTAGAAATATTTTACATAACATACTTCATATATTACAAGAATCAGGGACACAAATATTAAGTCAAGAGATAATTAATTTTGTAGTACAGTGTCGTTAATTTAAAAATCTTATGAACCAATTTATTTGACTTTTTTAGCTCATAGAAGCCCTGTTGCACTGATTGACTCCTGCAACCTCAGCATGAGGCAGGAGGATTACAAGTGGTAAGTTAGTCAGAGCCACACAGTGAAACCTTGACACCCTCCCCCAAGATAAAAAAAAAGGAAGAATCCATAACCGTTTATATGGCTTGCGCTGAATATGCTGTCATATATCCTCTTAATTATTCTTATTATAATCCCATTACATTCATCTTTCCTTTATAACCACGAGTTAAGCAGCTGTTTATATCATTTCCTTGGGTTCGAATATCCTCCTCCACTGACATCAATGTGCAGAAGTGAACACAGAGACAGCGGTTATCAGGCTCCTGTCATTTACTTTGTCAGATACATTCATCTGCCTCTGAGAAAGTCCGGATGAAATAGCACAGACCTATCAAAGATAAATGAGCACGCAGGGATCTCATTGTTTGCTATTTTATTACAGTAATTATAAGTTCATTTGGTGCAAAGACTTTTGATATTCAGAGTTTGCAGGAAAAAAGTCTGTGTAATTATTACCAAAGACCATGTCAATTATCCATGACATGATCATTTGAGAAATGAAAATAGCTATCAGTAAATTAAAAGAATTGGTGATAAGTTCCCATTTTCAAGGGGGAAAACCAGTAATTATTGTCCATATTGGGCCCTTAATTGCTTGTATTTGAAAAGAAAAAAAAACAGAATAAATATGCATCTTCCTATAATTGGAAGAAAGACTTCTGATAGCCCAAGATATTAAACAATCAACATGAAGCACCCAGAGAAACTGTGGTATTGAAAATCTTTAACAGAACACTATAAATAAAAGACTGAAATGTATGACTTTGGCTAACGTAACTGAAATGCATATAAGGAAATCATGTAAGAGCAGTGTTTGTAATTAAATATCCAAAGATACGTTGGCTCTAGGGAAAACAAATGTGGTCTTTCAAAGACACATTAGGAAAGAAGCCTGAAGTACTGTCAGGATACTGCTAACACTCCTGGATAGAAAGCAGTTGAGTCTGAAAACCTTGTTTGTCTTCCCTGGGATTCTGGGCAGGGGGAGGCCAGGCATCCAGATGGGCCACTCAGGAACCATAAAAAAAATGTGAAAAGCAACACAGTTCAAGGAACTTCTCCACAGATTACAAAAAGGGAAAGAAGGAGCAGCTGGCCTCGAGAGAAAAAAATTCACACAGAGATACATGAATGCTAAAAGAAAATGAATAAATGCTTGAAAGGAAATTATTTCTGAGCTGATTTTACAAATTCATAATCCTGCTGAGTTCTTCTATTTATTATGCCCTGCTATTCAAGAAATGGTTGACATAAAACACCAACTATCACTCTGGCATGCTGGGGCTCTGGAAAGGTAGAAGGAGCAGGACCAAGCCCTTCCCCACCGCATCAAGGGTGAGAAAGGCAGCTGATCATAAGTAATGGGCTCCAGGAAGCCAGCTCATGTACCAGGGGTAGATCTTGATCCCACTGCCAGGGGCCCCTCAAACAGACCCAGCTACACAACTGTCTCCCACATGCAGAGGGCCTAGTCCAGTCCCATGCATGTTCCATGACAGTTGGTCTAAAGTTCATGAGTTCCTACAAACTTGGTTCAGTTGTCTCTGTAAATTTCCCCATCATGATCTTGACCCCATCCATTGTAAAGAACTCAAAAAACTAGACATCAAAATACCAAACAATACAATTTAAAAAATGGGCTACAGATCTAAACAGCGAATTGTGGTGGGTATTGTATTGCCTGAAATATTGTGTGTTCCCCAAAATAAACAAATCTGGGGTCAGAGAACAGACAGCTGAAAATGGTAGCTAGAAAATGGGAAGAGTGAGCTATAACAGAAGTTGGGCTGTGGTAGCTCACGCCTTTAATCCCAGCACTTGGGAGGCAGAGCCAGGTGGATCTCTGAGTTCAAGGCCACTTTAGAAACAGCTAAGCATGTTGACCCACGCCTTTAATCCCAGAAACCCAACCTTTAATCCCAGGGAGTGGGGGCAGAAAGAGAAAGATATATAAGGCGTGAGGGCCAGGAACTAAGGAGTAAATGTAGTTAGTTAAGTATTTGGTTGGTTAAGTGTTCAGGCTTTTGAGCAGCACAGTTCAGCTGAAATTCATGTGGAGGAGGACTCAGAAGCTTCCAGCCTGAGGAAACAGGATCACCTGAGGAACTAGCAAGGTGAGATAGCTGTGGCTTGTTCTGCTTCTCCGATCTTCCAGCATTCACCCAAATAACTGGTTTGACTTCATTAATAAGAACTCTTTAAGATTCTTGCCACAGAGAACTCTCAACAGAAAAATCTCAAATGTCTGAAAGATATTTAAGGAATTGCTCAACATCCTTAGTTATCAGAGAAATGAAAATCAAAACGACTCTGAGATACCATCTTACACCTTTCAGAATGGTTAAGATAAAAAACACTGATGACAGCTTATGTTGGAGATAATGTGGAGCAAGGAGAATACTCTTCCACTGTTGATGAGAGTGCAAATTTGTACAGCCACTTTGGAAATCAGTATGGCAACTCTCAGAAAATTAGAAATCAATCTACCTCAATACCCATATACCCAAAGCATTCTCAATCATACCACAAGGACACTTGTTCAACCATGTTCATAGCAGCATTATTTGTATAGCCAGAACTTGAAACAACCTAGATGCCCCTCAACTGAAGAATGGATAAAGAAAATGTGGTACATATACACAATGGAGTACTACTCAGGCATAAAAGACAATTACATCATGAGATTTGCAGGCAAATGGATGGAACTAGAAAATATAATCCTGAGTGAGGTAACCCAGACCCAGAAAGACAAACATGGTATGTATTCACTCACAAGTGGATGCTAGTTGTAAAGTAAAGGATAGTCAGAATATAACCCACAGCTTCAAAGAAGCTAGGAAACAAGGAGGACTCTAAGAGAGACATATGGATCACCTTGGGAAAGAGAAAAAGATGAGATAGCCACAAATAAACTGGGGTTGGGGGTGGGCAATAGATGGGAGAAGAGAACATGAGGGAATGGGATGGTCAAGCTGATGGAGGGACAGAGTGGGATAGCAATGAAAGAGATATCTTGATAGAGGGAGACATTATGGGGTAAGGGAGAAACTTGGTACTAGGAAAATTCCCTGGAATCCACAAGGACGACCCCAGATTATACTACCAATAGCATAGTGGAGAGGGTGCCTGAACTGGCCTACCGCAATATGCTCTTAATAATTTCACACATTGAATAAAGATTCGTGATATGGAATTACCTCCTTGTGACTCCTTGGTTCTCAGAAAACTTCTGATTTCAGACTTTTTATGTAGGGATATTCAACGAGTGCTGCCATCCATCATTTCATCTTGGGTTGTAAATCCTGAAGTTTTGATTTACACATGAGTAACTTTCAGTTACATATTAGAAAACCACCCTGTTCCTCTCTCATGTAACTGTCTCAGGATAGAACTCAAAGGAGATGTCCTCTCTTCCTGTGTATTAGTGTTTTTAAAACTATAATTATTTCTTTATTCTTCCTTTTTTTTTTTTTTTTTGAGACATGACCTCTCTACATAGGCCTGTCTCTCCTGGAACTCAGAGCACGTAGACCAGGCTGACCTCAAACTCACAGAAATCTGCCTGCACTGCCTCCCAGGTGCTGAGAATAAAGGTGTGTGCCAGCACACACAGCCCATTTTTTAACTATTTTTGTTATTATAATAAAATTATGTCATTTCCCCCTTCCCACACCTCCCTCCAGACCCTTCCATATACTGTTTCTCACTCCTTTTCAGATTCATGGCCTCTTGTTCATTACTTGTTGTTACATGCATATCTAAACATTGTATGCATGTGTATCTGTGTGTGTGTGTAGACCTAAATACATAATAAATACAATCTGCTCAGTCTGTGCAATGTTACTTGTATGTATGCTTTCTGGGCTGCTCAGTTGGTATTCGATAACCAATGGGTATGTTCTTCACTGAAGGAGACTCTTTCTCTTACTTTAAGCATTCCTTTTTGCCTGCAGTTCTTTGTCTGGAGTTGAGGAGTTGTGAGTTTTCTCCCTTCCATGATAACGTGTCTGTTGACGTCATCCGTGTTCAGCACATACGGAAGTAGTCGTTTTGATTAAACCTTATGACTATAGTTTCTGACATTTCTGGGAGACACGTTCTCACAGGGAACATCCCTTTTCTTTGCCTCTTAAAATCTTTCTGCCTCTCTTCCACAATAATTCCCGAGTCTTAGTTGCAGAAGTAATTTTGTAGATCCATCAGTTGTGTCTTGACTCTACAACTCTTCATTCTGATTTGGTTGTGGTTTTCTATAATGATCCTCATCTGTTGCAAGGAGAGCTTTTCTTGCCGGGGGTGGTGGTGGTGAGGGTTACACTTCTCTGGGTGGGTGCAGTAGTGGCATGCATTTCTTGGTGGTAATCAACAGTTCTCTTATTGTACTTGATACAAGCTCAACAAGAGGAAAACAATGCCTGGTACTAAAAGCATAGTTAACTACCCAGGGATCATGAAGTAATGGATCTTGGAGGAAAACCTATGACTGTCACTTTACTGAACCAGCAAAATTCCTAACGATGTTCTAAATAGTCTCTTCTTTCACATTGTGGAAGACAGTTTCTTTTCATAGAGGCAAGATTTATATAGCTGTGTGGTAGGACTGGTAAAAGTATTCTGTTCAACTATTTGCAATAGCAGAATTTATATTTAACTAGGTAATGTCACTCCTACACTGAAGACTCTTTCTTGTCACTTTTTGTAGAGGGTTATGGCTTTTGTGGTGAGCAATTTGTGCTTTTTCCCCCTAAATGCCTGTATGATAGATTTGTTTTGCACTCTCAGAAGCCTATCGCTATGTGGGTCACCATGGCTCCACCCTACATGTGCCCTCTCTTGACCATCTGCTCAGAGAGTGCCCCACACAAGCCCTGCACAGTTGGAAATGCTAATGTTGGCTGCTTCTGCTGCACTGATTGCACAGGCCAAGAGGAACCACACAAGTACCAACCAATTTATTTTTATCCAAGTTACTCCTTTTTCTCAATTTCTCTGTATCACACCCCCATGAAGATCCTGCATTCCATCTAACTATAATCCAAAGAAATCCAAAGGAGGATTATGGGTTTTTTTTTACATTTTAGAAATTGTTTCCTAATGTCTACTTCTGTATTATTAACTTTATCTGCATGACATTTTAACCTACATAAATATCCATGATTTTCTTGATTAAATTAACCTTAAACGTACAGAAACCAAAGCTTCGTCACTGATGAGACTGCAAAGCACATTTTAAAGCCAAATTTGGAGATTTTAGGATCCCTAGCAATTGTGCAGGCCAATTTGCTGAAATGTATAACTAAAACCAAAGTTAACTTTAGGCAATGTCAGGAAAAAGTCTACATTTATCTTTCACAAGAATTAAGATGTATAGTATTTCCCCTGCAGGCAGATAAATCTTAATTCTTGTATCTTTCAGATATGCTTTTAAAACCTTAAGTCTGTGCTTTTAAAAACTCAAGTCCCTGATACAGAACTTTTCCTTCTCATGAAATAAGTTCTTTTTCTTCTTATAATTTTTGTAATAATACCCAAAAAACTAATATTTAGTAAGATCCCCTGATGAAAAATAAGACTTCTATGTTATTCTGATGATCTTCCTTTCACATCAGAACACACTACTGAAAGAAAAGAAAAAAGGGCAGTGTCCCCATCATGTAGGGAGATGGGATGAACTATTGGAGCTCCCTGTTGGTCTAGTAGCTAGGATTCATATTTCTCTCCCTCCCTCCCCCATTCTATCTCTCTATCTCTCTCTCTTTCTGGAAGACTTGTCCTCTGCTTTAATTTTGGGGAGAATGGAATGTCCAAACACTTTCACAGGCATATTAGAAAATCAATGGGTCTGGAAACCCCAATTTTTTTCTACCTTTGTTTTCTTTACCTAGGAAGCCTTAAAATGGATTTTGATGATCAGACTGGAACTGAAGTTGAACAAGCTGATGGATATGTGCCACCAGTTAAAAAAAAAAAAAAAAGTCTTATTTGTGAGAAATAAAATACAATAAACAAAATGGGTTTTGAACTCTTTAAAATATCTTTGTCGGTAACAAAGGCTTAATGCAGACAGCCTCAGCATTCCTTCATAGTTCTCATTTTGACATATGGTTCTCTGCATGATTCAACTGCCTGGGCAGACACCATCCACAAACCTCTCTGCCAGCTTGAATCAATATCATTTTGTAACACAGACACAGCCATCATTCTTTTGGAAAAACACACATTAGTCTCTTGTCTCTTCTTTTGCTATCCATGGTCTGTCTCACATATTTAGATATTTAATCGAATGCTTCTGTTTCCCATTCATATACTTGGTCTTCCAAAGGAATTCAGCCAGCTCAGGAACTGTGTCTTGCATAGTTTAGAATTTATCATAGATTTCAATAGTATTAAATATTTTAGCAAGTACTAAATAACTGCTAGATTGAAAACTCCGTGAGCAGTAAGTAACCCATTAAACGTATTTTATATTGTCCTCTAATATAACAAAAATCCCCATGATAGCTATAATATGAGCTTCATGCCCTTTTACTCACAAAGACATTCAAACCTTGTAAAGTTTAAACTGATGGGTGTAAGGAACCAGCTATGCCACAGTTGAAGGTAGGAACAACCAAGGATGTCAAAAGTGCACTAACATATAGCATATAACATCTGGGTGAGTATATATCCCTGTTTATCTATTTTGTAGCTGGTAGATTTATTGTCATCTAGGGTCTTTTATGGAAACTGGACTTATGAAAGAGATAAGAATGCAATACCTTTATGAAGTAGCAAATTCCGTGACAAAGCTGATAGTTTAAGATGTGTCCATCTCAGCAGACAGAAAATGAAGATTTAAAAAAAAAGCTGCCCAAAAGAAGTCATTCTCACCCTAAGAAAATAAATTATGCCTATATACTCAATACCAGTTTTTATTTCATGAGAGAGAACTGATTATGTTTGATAATTGTAGCTGGAGTTTTTCTCTCTAGTTCCTAGCAAGTCCCCACAGTCCAACAGCCTACTTATAAAATAATCAGGGTTGTGGGTTCAGCCTCCACATCAGGTGCCATTTGTAGCTGGAGTTTTTCTCTCTAGCTCCTGGCAAGCCCCCACAGTCTGACAGCCTACTTATAAAATAATCACTCAGACACTTATATTACTTATAAACTGTATGGCTGTGTCAGGCTTCTTGCTATCTAGTTCTTATATCTTAAATTAACCCGTTTCTATTAGTCTATAAGTTGCAACTTACATTTTACCTTACATTTTGCTTGTCATAGTTGCAGCTGGCAGTGTCTCTCTGCCTCAGCCTTCCACTTCCCAGAGTTCTCTTCTCTGCTTGTCCCGCCTATACTTCCTGCCTGGCTACTGGCCAATCAGTATTTTATTTATTAACCAATCAGAGCAACACATTTGACATACAGAACATCCCACAGCAGAGAATCTTTTCAGAAATCTAATTACAAAGCATCCTCTAGGTATTGTTTTTTTAACAGAGAGCTAATGCTACTGTTTTCATCAAGATTGTGCAGCTAGCTAAAATGGAGAACAGATAGGTGAGCTCTTCAAAGTGACTGTAGAGAACTTGATGTGCTGTTTCCTGCAAAGTCTTTCCATGCTGGTCCTTCTTTTGTCTTGAGTTCCTCTATTTTGATGAAGTGTACACTACTACATCTTCAAGATAATGGCAGAATCCCTCCTCTCTCTCATTGATTGGATTCCTGGAGCTTAATGAGAGAAAGCAGGGATTCTGTGGGCAGGGTACATCGAGATCATTACGGGAAAATGTGCAGAGATGAGCCACACTAGTGGAAACCTATGAACTGTGGACTGATTGCTGTGGAACCCATATAGGACTAGACTAGGCCCTCCGGATATGGGAGCCAGTTGGTTAGCTTGAACTGTTTGTGAAGCCCCCAGGCAGGGGGGTTGGGATCCATCCCAGCTGCATGGGTGGGCTTTTTGGGTCCCAGTGCCTAGGTTATAATACCTTGTACAGCCTTGGTTCAGCATGGGGAGCTTGGACTTGCCTCAGCTGAGTGTGCCAAGCATGGGAAACCTTGACTTGGAAAATGTGGGGATGGG
The DNA here is from genome assembly GCF_903995425.1 of Onychomys torridus. Classification (NCBI taxonomy): domain Eukaryota; kingdom Metazoa; phylum Chordata; class Mammalia; order Rodentia; family Cricetidae; genus Onychomys; species Onychomys torridus. Next base: position 41,688,307 of record NC_050452.1, read on the forward strand.
GGGGTGGCTTGGGGGGAAGGCTGGGGTGGGAAGAGGGGGGAATCTGTGGTATGTAAAGTGAATAGAAAATTTCTTAATAATAATTTAAAAAAGAGAGAATGGCAAAATGTACATGCATTTTTCCTTCGAGGAAGCTGTTAGTAGTTTCTGTATAATATGACCTGAGGTTTCATAATGAGCAGGTGTGAGTGTTCCAGCACTGCCTTGGCCACCTGAGGTCTCTTCCTGTCTTCCCAGGGACTTCTCTTCCCTCCTTATCCCCCCTCTCTTGCTCACTATCTCTCTCTCATCTTCCCCTTTCACCCTTCCCTCTGTAATACTTTTCTCTTAGAATGTCTTTCTCTCTTCCTTTTCTTCATTTTTCATTCTGGGTGTTGTCTTCTTATTTTATCTTCTAAACTTTCTAATAAATCCTTAGTTCTCCAACTTCGAAACTTCCACAGTCTTATTTCTATCCCCTAATTCTCTGCATTAGTTTCTATTTGGGCCTCATTTTTTTCAGTTGCTTTGTTGAGTTTTTTGTTTGTTTGTGTGTTTGCTTGCTTGTTTTTGTTTTTCAGGTTTTTCAGGGAGTGGATTTTTTGTTTCTTGTTTGTTTGTTTTCACATTTATCTAAACCTTTATCTTTCCACAAACACTGCCTCCTCTATTTTTTAACTGCACCTCTGTTGAACACTCCATATTTGTTTCAAGTTTGTCCCACCTCACTATGGCCATTGTCTTTTATAAGACACTTTCTCTTTTTCATCAGCAGATTTCTCTGCTTATTTAAGGATGCTACATAGATAAAACACTTGCAGGAACTTTGGTATGCAATACTTACATACATACTACATGTGCAGAGTCCTCTTGTATACTTTGTTGTCAATGTATCACTTCTACTAACTCATACAGTATAATACTATGGGAGCAGCTGCTATACCATATTCTTTAGAGAATAACAGTAAGCATAAAAAGTCTTTCATGTTCAGGGTGGGTGCTTTTGTTCAGACACTTCAATCTACAGTTGATTACACTATACATGTGGGACTCATGGATAGGAGGACTAGCTGTAATTAGTATGCTCAATTATGAGAAATTTCCAAACCCTACATTTACCTTAGCAGCAAATTTTGTTCCCTTCACCTCACAGGAATTTTCAGCAACCAAAACATTATAGAACAGGAATTAGTACATGGTCATTTTCGTTGTTAGTCTATCCCCATCTTTGCCTTGTTTCAACATACTTTTGTGCATATTTCCATTTCCCATCCTCTCATAATTTGCAAGAAAAGGGTCATTTTGTAAGGCATGTGATGAATGTCTGAACTGGGGCTCTTTCAATCACAGATATTTAAAACTTACCCATTCTGGGAAATATTTTTGATATTAAAAACCTTCTTTGCAAGTCTTTGGAATGAAATGCATGCTTTCATTTTATTAGCAATAAGTTTCTTCCCCAAAACATGTCCTAATCCACAGAGACATTATTCTGGAATCCAAAAAGAGAATCTTCTAGGATTTGTATTACACAGCTCCATTCCCCCCAAACCTTACTTCCCACAACAAATCCATGAAATGTGCAACAGTATATTCTCCTGCCTTCATCAAGCACAAACCATGCACCAAGCATTTTCACCCTTGAAACTCAGCAAGACTTTAATACCTGTAAATGTTCTCAGGCAAGCCTTCTTCAGAGGGATTGACAGACCACTTATCTAGTCTCCAAGAACGTAGAGCAAACTCTTGGTTCTGTTATTAACACTGGCCTTGATAACCTTCCTCTAAAATGTTGCATACATGTTACATAATTTCTCACAGTAGTAACTTAGCTATCAACTGATATGCAGACTTCACACTCTGCCATCACACTGCTTCTGAGCAAGATCAAGATCTCATATTTTTACAACCTTCCTACATTACCTAAAAATGACTTAACAAAAGATCAAATGGAAGTTTAAATGGTTCATAATGAGTAACTGGTGATAAACGCACTATGGGAAATTCGCTGATCTACTTATGATACCTAGTTCTTGTACCAGGTTACATAGATCCACTGGATCTGCCATGTCCGTGGCCTAATAAAACTCAAGTGGTTACTTCTCCTAACACCCACAGAGTTCACCCTTCTTTGTCATCACCTGGATAAACCAAAAAAGAAAACACCTAGTGCATTAAGGATACTACACGAATAAAACAACATTTAGTGATGAAATTTCCAGGCCCTGTGTTAAACTAGTGAAAGAAATATATTTGTCTAGAATCTTCTGGTATTATAAGATCCTTTCTTCCATTTTATTTTCCTACATAGCAAAAAATTAATTATGAGATTCTATATCTAGAAACTTAAATTGTCTGAATTTTTCTAGCACTAACTAGTCTCATTGCAGGGTGTTATAATACATTTGGTGAATTCTTACTTCAATAATTATTAAATATATGTCATGTGTGAGACACTATCTTAAACACTTGGGTATAAATATCAAACACACAAAATATGTTAGAAAATGTCTGTACACTGGGCTGAATGGAATAAAATTGCAGTACTTAAAATAATGGTAGATGAGTACATAGATGAACTAGGGAAGAGAAAGAGAAACTTTATGTGTAATATTGAAGAAGAGATTGAAGAAAATAGAAGAAAGATGTTTCAGGCAATAAAGTATGATGAGTCAAAACATGGGCTTGAATATATAGTCTGGTTGTTTTCAAAGGTTCCATAGACAGTAAGAAATGATATCAGACATAGTGGTCTTTAAGGAAGGGATATGGAAGTTGTGGAGCTGGTTTGTATATGTCTCTTGCATTGTGCAAAGGCACGTGCATTTGCCTTGAGTGGTCGAGAGATGAAAGAAGTTTCAAGAATGAGAATGATAAGATCAGAAATGTTGTCCTAAAAGTTTACCCTGTGACATGAGAAAGGACATTCTGACAATGCAGAGTAACCCATACTTTAAGCAGCATTCTTAAATCACTCACTCCTTCATGAAGTATTTATTGAGTGCCTCTGTAGATGCTCATGATGGGTCACTTTCAAACAGACCCACTGCAAGTTAAAAATACTTATAACACACAAAATCTACTGAACATTATATAGCTCGGCAACAGCCCACTCCAGCTACCATACATTTGCTTTCATGATTTTGTGGCTGATGTGGATATACCAATAATCTGTAAAAGAGAAAAATTCAAGGTACATTTTGTACTGAATCTATATTTTTCTACAGCATATCATATTCAAATTTATGCAATTAGTATAAAGGGTTTTATGGGTGAAAGTATGGTGAGTTGGACACTTTATGTCTATTCCAGCATATATTAGGAACACAGGTACAAGGTTGAATCAAACACTAAGATTCTTCTACTAGCAACACATAGTTTAACAGACAACCCAATGAGTATGTTGTGGTAGACAATCAGAGCAATGGAATGAAAACAACTCTAGTAGAAGCTGATGAGAGGAAAAGTCATGCTAGCATCGGCAGTTGAGGACAGTGGTTCTTGGAATCCAGTACATGAACTACTTACTTCAGAGTCAGCCTGGAGCTTATGAAAAAGTAAATTCCCGGAGTCCAAGCTCAACTCAATGGATGAAATGATAGGATTTTTGGAAAATGAAGTCTGTGGTTCGGTGTGTGTGTGTGTGTGTGTGTGTGTGTGTGTGTGTGTGTGTGTGTGTGTCTTTCTGTTACTTTGAAGGGTCTTATAGTAGAATAGGGTCCAGTCACTATGGCAGTATGGTTGTGGAGAGAAACTGGCAAACTAATTATGAGTTCACCATTTAGCCAGAACAGAGAGAATGGTCTATCAAAGGAAAGCGTGATTGGCAGTAACCACAATACTACCTATAGACAAGTCCATTTATTTTAGCATGCACCCAAGAGAGTCTTAGCCCAAGCAGAAGTTTAAGATCTGGAGTGAAGATGAGGTGCTTAACTGGAATGATACTGGACAGGCAAAAGATCATCTGGGCAATGATGATAGCAAGAATGAGAATATTTAAAGGCTTTTCGGATGTAGCAACAAAAAGACAGCAATATGATGCATCTTACCAACTTGATTTTATGCTCAGTTGCCAAATAATAATTTAATATACAAGATAAACAAATTCATGGAAGAATTTAACAATTTATAATGCCTGGATTTATTACTCTTCCTCACATAAAAACATTTTACATCCCAACTGAAGATTTCTTAGGAATAAATCAGCAAATGCAGAAATTGAAGCTCATGACAGGTAGAGAAAAAGATATTTTAGGTTGGTGCAAACAATTATGATGAAAGTGAGACATAATGCAGATGTACCCAGATAAAACACCGGTAAGATAATTTGATTCCAGGGGGAAATTACAACTTCCATATTTCAGACCAAATGCTACTCTAATAGAATGGACTTTTTTATACTAAATATTTGAATTCTCCTGGGAATGCAGCAAATTTTGAAAGAAAACTAGTGAACAACACATCCCCTAGTAAAGCCTTCATGAACCACAACATTCAAGTATCTAATTTTAAAATGCAGAGAGTTAGTATAAAGGGCTTTATCATGATCACTCAAAAACAAGTTTCTTTGACAAGGTTACATAAGACTGCCTTGAAATGACACTGAAACTATTTGCTTTTTACATGCCCCAACTGAGTTTATCACTCCCAATTGAGCTTATAAGTGCTAACTAAACTCATTCTTCTTCTGTATACCACACTGCAGTGGTTTCTCCAGTGCCAGTGGCTCCACTTTCTAATTCCTAATGGCAAATCTCATTTCTTACCATTAGTATGCCATATTTCCTTAGATACTATTCCCTCATTTAACTTCAACTTCATTCTAAATAATTACTTAATATTAAAATATCAAGTATGACAGCACATTAATTAGTAATTCTGGGTAGTCATGTGTAGTATTGCTTGCAATATTCAATGTATTTTCCACACTTTAAAATAGAAACAAACAATTTTATTAACCCTATCTTCACCAAATCTTACAGTCCTGTGTTGCAGCCATTCAACATATAACCTACCCCTTCTTCTTCAACCTATACACTTACAGTTTCCACGATAATTCTCTCTTTCTGCAGTGATAAATTATTATAGACTGATGTATTTCTGTCTGAACACATCCTAATACAGTTCCAGGGAATAATACTTTGATCAAAAAGAATAAAGGTTAGTGTTAGACGATCAGACCCCCACCCTCTGTAGCTCAGTCTTTCAAAGTAGGTCATTTGCCAAGAATCAATATCTGAGCAGCCATGTCTTTTCAAAATCAAGGATGAGAAACACAGGTGAATTTTGCTCTGTGGTTGGGGATTTGCATTCCTCCCTCAACTGGACAGCTAGGACTGCCTGAACTCCTCATATGGGCAAACTCTTTTGCTCCCTGACTCTACCTGGACATGAACTGCCCATTGCCACATTTGCATACAAACCATTTTTGTAGATACATCTGTGGAATCCTTGGTCTATAAGGAGCTGTCTGTGCCCTGTGATTCTCTTTTAATTATAGTTACTCATTCAGCACCTGTCTACCATGGGAAGAATGCTCATGGAGATGGGGCCAGTCCAACTTATCAACTGATCAACACAATACCTATTGTCAGGCATACAGTATTCATCACACATTTGTTAAATGAAAGAAGCAATATTAAAGGGGGTGGAGAGTAAAACAATTGCCACCTTTCAGCAGCATCTGTGAATCAGCCAAACATCCTTGAGCATTTAGTTTCCTTTTATCAGCCTGCATATTTAATTTTGTCATCTTTATTCCTGAGCTGAGACTCTAAATGATAAGCATCAAGGGAAATATTCACAAAAGGTTGATTGTGACTTACAGATATTAATAACTTAGGGCTTTGTGACAGAAGAAGCAAAACCTTTTCTGAAGCAGGAGAAGACATTTAATTCTAAGAAGTGTCTTCCTAATAAATCAGAGCTTCAAGAAAGTTAATTAACTGGAAAGCATATGCCTTAGAAAACCCCATTAAATCTCCCCTAGATTAAATGCTGATGAGAGGCTGGACCAATCCATGCATTTAATCTCTGACTTTGCATTCAATACTCTGGAACAGAAGAAGTATGCCATCACTGGAACCACCTGGGTACACAGCGATAAGAAAGATGTTAGAACAAATTCTCACACAAATGGATATGAGCTCCTGTCAAGGCTTTATTTCAAATGTGCTCTGGGGAAAGAAACTTAAGAAGGTCTTCCTGATGATAATAATTCAATAGAGATTTTATACTAAGGCAGATGAAAAAGGAGGAGTCTGATCGGGGATAAATCTGAAATGAGGTTGAAGAGGTTTAGTTAAAGTTTAGTATACTGTTCACAGAGAAAGAGTAGGATTGTGACTAAACTAGGTTCCCATAAAGATGTTAATCCCTTTCAAACTTAACAGAAAGCTATCCAAAGATTTTACCACAAAGCCTACTTAGGAGAAGAACCTGTAAATTATATAATACAGAAAAAGAAATGTAGTGTTCCATGCGATGCCTATATAAAATACACATATGTAAATATATAGCAGTATATAAATATATGTATGTATATACATATATTTGTATATAGATTGATAGCTTTAGAAAAAGGGTAACCAGAATGCTCATTCTCTTACTATCTAAAGAAGTGAAATAAAGTTGGGTTAGAGACAAGTATCACTGACTACAGTGAAATGCTCTATTTAAAAAAAAAAAAAAGGCATCGGTGCCCAAGGAAGCATCACTGAAGGCTCTCGTTTCCCTCCCGCCATGTCTAAGTCAGACTCTCCCAAGGAGCCAGAACAGCTGCTCAGCTCTTCATTCGAGGGCTGAGCTTCGAAACAACCAAGGAGAGCCTGGGGAGCCGTTTTGAGCAATGGGGAACACTCACGGACTGCGTGGTCACGAGGGATCCAAACACCAAGCGATGCAGGGGCTTTGGGTTTGTCACATACGCCACTGTGGAGGAAGTGGATGCAGCTATGAATGCAAGACCACACAAGGTGGATGGAAGAGTTGTGGAACCCAAGAGAGCCGTGTCGAGAGAAGATTCTCAGAGACCGGGTGCACACTTAACTGTGAAAAAGATCTTTGTTGGCGGAATTAAAGAAGACACTGAAGAACATCACCTGCGAGATTATTTTGAGTAGTATGGAAAGATTGAAGTGATTGAGATCATGACTGACAGAGGCAGTGGGAAAAAGAGGGCGTTTGCTTTTGCCACTTTTGATGACCACGATTCTGTGGACAAGACTGTTATTCAGAAATACCACAGTGTGAATGGCCACAGCTGTGAAGTCAGAAAAGCCCTGTCAAAGCAGGAGATGGCTAAGTGCTTCCTCCAGCCAAAGAGGTAGAAATGGTTCCGGAAACTTTGGTGGTGGTCGTGGAGGCGATTTTGGTGGCAATGACAATTTTGGTCGAGGAGGGAACTTCAGTGGTTGTGGTGGCTTTGGTGGCAGCCATGGTGGTGGTGGATATGATGGCAGTGGGGATGGCTATAATGGATTTGGTAATGGTGGAAGCAATTTTGGAGGAGGTGGAAGCTACAATGATTCTGGCAATTATAACAATCAGTCTTCAAATTTTGGACCAATGAAGGGAAGAAACTGGAGGAAGAAGTTCTGGCCCTTATGGTGGTGGTGGCCAGTACTTTGCTAAACCACAGAACTGAGGTGGCTATGGTGGTTCCAGCAGCAGCAGCAGTGATGGCAGTGGCAGGAGGTTCTAATTACAGCCAGGAAACAAAGCTTAGCAGGAGAGGAGAGCCAGAGAAGTGACAGGGAAGCTACAGGTTACAACCGATTTGTGAACTCAGCCGAGCACAGTGGTGGCAGGGCCTAGCTGCTACAAAGAAGACATGTTTCAGACAGTACTCCTGTGTACGGGCATAAAAACTCCAGGACTGTATTTGTAACTAATTGTATAACAGGTTATTTTAGTTTCTGTTCTGTGGAAAGTGTAAAGCATTCCAACAAAAGGTTTTACTATAGACCTTTTTTCACCCATGCTGTTGACTGCTAAATGTAATAGTCTGATCATGACACTGAATAAATGTCTTTTTTTTTCTTTTTTCTTTTTTTTTTTTAAATGTGCTGTGTAAAGTTAGTCTACTCTGAAGCCATCTTGGTAAACTTCCCCAACAGTGTGAAGTTAGAATTCCTTCAGGTTGGTGCCAAGTTCCATTTGGAATTTATTTATAATTGCTTGGGTAGAGAAGCCATTGTCTTCAAAAACCTTGGTGTAGTTAAACTGCCAGTTACTGTTGTGACTTTAATGAGTTGTACCATTAAAAGGGTCATCCAAGCAAAGTCATAATTTGGTTACAATAAAATGGTTGTTGGCACACCCTATGCAATATCAAAATTGAATAATGGTATCAGATAAAATAACAGATGGGAATGAAGCTTGTGTATCATTCATTATCATGTGTAATCAATAAACAATTTAATTCTCTTAAATAAATAAATAAATGGCATCAATTTCATTATTTTAACAGAAAGATGTGTTGACTTACTTTTTTTCAATAATGTGTATGGGTTTTCCCTTCCTGTAACTTCTTGAAGAGGTACAATAAAAACCCAAAATAAAACAAGTTCCAATCCCAGTTGTACTACTAACCACTTACCAAAGCACAGGTAATCTTTTAGAGTCTCTTTGGAGCATAACACAGTTCTGTTTGGTTCTGCTTGTCTCCTGGGATATTATCTGCTCCAACTTGTCCTTAGATTGTCCATCTTCCTTCCTCAGTGTGGTAGGATTACAGACACGCACCATCATATACAATTCAGAGCTCTAATATTTCATCTTGCTCTCTTGTTCATATCTAAATTTTTAATAGTAAAAATTAAAGTTATATTTATGTTCCTTCTGTCTTGGAAAGAGGATCATAAAGAATAGATGCCAAAATGTATTTCTTTTCCTGTCTCCCCCTCAACTTCCCCCATGGACATCAGTCATCACCTTAAGGACCTGAGGGGGAGCCCAGAGTTATGGGAATCTTTGTCCTGGCTCCCTAACCCACTATAGCTTCATTTCTTCTCAAGTATGCAGACACTAAGTGACTTAGATTCTGTGAGAAAGGCAGAGAGGATATTGGAATGGGTAAACTTAATGTCTTGCCAACATAAAAATTCAGTGGCAGACTTAGATTTGGGAGCCAGGTGTCCATTTTTCCTTCACACTAGAATTTTATTGTACAATAAACCCATGGTAGATTACCCAAGGCATTAGCAAATAAAATGAAGCACAAGAGAGAACCAGAAGAATACAACATCACTCACAATTCTAAAAGGTACATGTTTGTGGGACAACCTCACTATTATGGTCATTTTGTAAAAATAAGACCAAAACCATGTGGGGTGTTGAACTTCAACCGTGCACTAGGCTAAGTGTTTTATGTGCATATTAATCTTCTATAAATTTTCCTATTTTATAAAAAAAAGTAAATGAAAGTCTAGACTAGGCTTTACATTGGACTCACCAAATGGAGTGAGGTGGTGGTAAGAAAATGTCAGTGTATTAACATTATCTGTCAGTTTTCTCTTTTAGCTTATGTAAGGTTAGGACTGTGCACCAGGAATTTTAATCTCCCAAGTGGTTCTATAATGTAGCACAGTGTTTGAGCCACTGAATGGAATTATTAACCCAGGGTCAACCATGTAAAACCACACAGCTGAAATATCTCCACCGAGGCAGCCTGTCTAGAATACCTACATCTTCCTGAAATTTACCCTGCCTCTGTTTTCTGTGTGCTTAAAATGTATTTAACACTCACAGAGTCTGGCAGTTTCACAGGTGAGTCACACATGGCAGAAACAATTCTACTAATGTATCAAAAAATACAGTCCAGTCATTTGTAGAGACAGGAGCTATACCCAGGAATTTCTTGGTGTACATCCGGGGACCGTCATTCCTGGTTAGACTACCTAGAGTGTAATATGTGTCAATTAGAGTACTTAATGTACACATGCAAAAGGCAAAAATGACAGAGGAATGGTAGATGTCCCTGCTCACAGTTCAATATTGTTGCCCACAGATTGGTGTTTTATAGGAAGAAGTAAATTTATGCAGTGGCAATAGATTTTCTCAGGCAGCCATAGAAATTGATGCATAATAGTGATTTGGACACTGAAGAAAATTCTGTTTATAAAGCTTCAGATAAGGCTCGAGTCTACAACTCCAGGGCAGTGTGTGTATGTAACATATGCAAGACCTGGGTTCTTTCCTCAGTATCGGAGGAGAGTCGAGTAAATAAATAATAAAAAATAAATCTTCAAGTTTATTGTGCATAAAATAATTTCTAAAGTCTGGATGGTGGTCTGGAAATCATTCACACTATTATTTCTGTGGGAAAATAAATTCACAAATTATCTTTTGGGTGACAGCACCAAAGTGAGAAATTGTCGACATTGTATAAACACCAGATGTTAACATTATAAATGCTAATTTCTATGTATATAAGAGAGATGTCTTTGAAAATTTAAATGTAAACTGAATTTATCTGCTTAAAACAAACAGATGAATATATCTATTTTTTATCCTCAGAGTCCAACAGAACAGCTTTTAGATCTGTACTGTAGCATTAAAAATTATTTCTTGGAGTAATATTCCCCTATTCCAAGCAGATATCATCTGTTATGCAGGCCACATATGGTGCTTGGTTAGTAAAATGATCAAGAGTTATATAGGTAGCTACTGTCTGAATCAATTACTCATCAACCATTAAAACACGCCAAGCCCTGTTTGGACTTCCAGGGCCTTTGCACTAACTCAGTAAGCAGCTGTTGTTCCCTACTAGGCTCAAAGACTACAGATGTTCTCACATTTTTTGTTTGTTTGTTTGTTTGTTTGTTTTTATTTTTGGGTTTTCAAGACAGGCTTTCTCCCGGTTCTCCAGGAACTTGCTCTGGTAGACCAGGCTGGTCTAGAACTCACAGAGATCCGAATGCCTCCTCTTCCTGAGCACTGGGATTAAAGTTGTGTGCCACCACCACCCTACTGTTCTCACTCTTCGGCTGTTGTTCTCTCCCTTCTAGCGTACCCGATGAGCCGTTCCATTCTGTCCCATCAAAGTTCCAGAAGATTCTCTGCATTGCTGTACCTGTATTACCACAGGCAAGCTCCTGTGTGTAACTTCAGCTTGCTGAGAAGGACCAGCATACAGAGCAGATCTTCCTACAACACCTCCTAAAAGCCCAGTTAGAACTTCACCTTCAGAAACCTGTTGAGCAGATCCTGCTGTGTTTTCCTATTTAGAGAGGTCCCTCGACCTTCCTTCTAGAAAGTACCTGGTGTTACTTTATGCGGAGCACTGTAGGCAAGCATCAGCAACATCCAAGGACGGTTCCAGCATGTCAGTAAGGTGCAGATCCACAGAAAATCACACACCACAGTTGGATCCAGAATCCTTGCATTTTAACAACTTATTTTGAAATAGATAACACATTCATATTCTATAAAAGTAACAAAAGTTATAATAGTCAAAATGTTTTCTACTTTCTCTCACACACATTTAGTTCTCTCGAGAAGAAACTAGTGCAAACAGGTCTTGTATATCCTTCCAAGGATAAATACAGGAATATATGAAAAAATTTTACCCAAATAACCTGAAAAAAAGCTATTTTAAGGAAGTATTATTCCTGATGTTACCCATATCATTTGATTGTTGCATAAAGAACTTTATATTTGTTTTTTACTTTGGCAATTCATTATTTTACTATGAAGATATAACATCATTTATATAACTAATACTCAAACACAAAATATTTTGATTATTCCCAAACTTTCTCCATTATAAACAATGTTATTTAGATAACCTTATATATACTTCATGTGTATTTATATACATTGTGTATGCATAATTGTGTGTTTAAAATTGTTCTGTTCTGAGTGACCTGGAAAAACATATCTATTTCCTCAATCTTTCATCAACATAGATCAGTTACCAAACATTTTTTTTGGCAATACAATGTAGGACAATGTGATATATCAATATCTGAGTGTAATTTGCATTTTTAAACTAGGAGCAAGATTAGATCTCTTTGTTTTTAAAATCATTTTTTTTGTTTATTATATCTGTGTTTTAATTTTACACATCAGCCATGGGTTCCCCTGTCCTCCCCACTCCCGTCCCTGCCCTCACCTTCCCCCCAGCTCCTCCCCTCCATTCCCATCTCCTCCAGGGCCAAGACTCCCCTGGGGATTCATTTAAACCTGGTGGATCATTTTTTTAGTTGACAGCATTTCCTTTTTTGAGAGTTTCCTGGAATTATCTGTTACCAGTTTTTCTTTCAGATAGTTGTTGTATTGATCTGTAGAAACACTATCAACCTAGAAGGCTGGTCTTCTGTGAAATGCTTGCAGATTTCCACTTCACTTAATTATATATCTTTTGAATTTTCCTTGAAGAAATGTAAGCATGTTAGGAAACCAAATTTATCAATCTCAGCATGAGTAAAACATTTCAAATGACAATCCAAAACAGAATACATAGCTGAAGAGAAAAAGAACACACACCTGACTCTCTACACAGAAGAGAGAAACAATAGCCTGCTGGTCTGCATATTCCACACTGTATTAATGTAGATGCTGAAACAATAATACTACTTTATGAAGTAGCTAGCTGTTATGATGATCAAGAATCTGGCCAGGTGGTGGTGGCGCACACTTTTAGCCCCAGCACTCAGGCAGGCGGATCTTTATTGATTTCGAGGCCAGCCTGGGCTACCAAATGAGTTCCAGGAAAGGCACAAAGCTGCACAGAGAAACCCTGTCTCGAAAAAAAAAAGAATCTGTATGTTGATGATCAGTGTTTCACTGCTATGAAAAAATACCTGAGGCAGTGAACACATGGAGGAAAGGTTTACTTTACTTCATGGTATCAGAAATTTAAAAAGTTACTTAGCTATACTATTTCAAGCCTATAAAGAGATAGAACATCATCATTGTGTGTGCATGCATTGGAGAATAATGCTAACAAGCTCTTCAGGAAGCAAATGAGAGAGTGGAAGAGAGGGTACACATTATGCATTCTTCAAAGGCACAGCAGAGAGATTGGATAGGGTTTTTGAACTGAAGTGATTTATGTGGTGTCCAGAGGTTGCTTGTCCTTCTTCATAGCATGAGAGCTGTCTTAAGGACTTGTCATGGAAAGAGAGGTTCATAAGAAAGAGCTGATTCTATCAAAAGTGGCGTGGAATCCTCCCTGATTCACTCTGGGAAAGCTGTCAAGTGACTACCCAGATTCTAAGAGAGACAAAAGAGGTTCTGCTTCTTGATTAGGCATGAGAAGGTTCTGGAAGATCATGTGTTACTGAAAGATTTGGACTACCAGAAACTACATTCTTGCCTGATCTGTTCATGTAAATCTTTGATACACAGCAGGCAGAGTCTACAGTCAAGACTCACAGGCAGAGGAGGGGTTGACTAGATGGGGGACCTGTGTGGTTTTATTCTTTAACAGTTAAAAATTATCCCATCTCCAACATACAGAGCAGGTTTTAGCGTCTTGTCAATCACCTTGGGATGACATCAGAAGAAATAACACTTACCTATAAATATTACTTCCCACACAACTTCAGCTGATGATATTTGTCTACTACTGTTTCCTTTATCACTAACAGGAAATACTAAATTGTAAAGGAAATCCTCTCACCCTACTTGATTTTGCCCTTCTGCGGTGTAATCAGTGCTTAGTTGAAAAAAATAACTTAAATGAAAAATAACAATCAACGTGAAAGAATAATACTTCCAGGTTTCAATAGCCATACATTATTTATTTTGGCATGATTAGCATCTTTGACAAATTCCATTTTTGAGAGCTTTATATAAAGATTCAATTATGTTATATGAAACATATGTTACTCAAGGAAGGCTTCCTCTAGCTAGATATGTTACCAAGGAGCAGGCAAAGCTGCTTATTGATAATTGTGGCTTTTAGAGCATCAGAAGCAGCATATTAATATGAAAAAATTCACACCCAAATTAAATTAAGTAGTGAAAGTTGAAGGTGTATTTGTAATTTTTGCTATTATAGGTCAGAATATGGAGTAAAGAAAATTGTATGGGGCAAGGAAAATTACTGCCAAAGGTCATGATTTTAAAAGGGATATTTAGATGGTCTAAAAGCATTGAGGTGCCAATAACCTATGCATGTATCTTTTTAAATAAACATGGGAAGTCAGGTAGAAGGACAGGCCAAGCTAGGAATTTATAAAAGATAATTATCACAATCATCCTAGTCAATGTCTGCAGTGCAAAAGTCTCCAAAAGACTGGCCAGGTATGGTAAAGCAGCTTAGCCCAACTACTCTTTATCTTCTGTCACTTTGGGTGAAAGTATTCTAGTTGTACTAGGAGGTCTAATGGCCTCAATAGGAAGCACCTAAAAAAGAAATAGATTCTCATCACTGAACAAGTAGGTCATTGAACTCTGAATTTATGAAAGTCTGTGACATAGATTTGAAAGATCTGGGTCAAACACAATAAAGAAGAGACTCTAGTGAGTAGACCTACTGAAGCAAGAAAAGGGTTTGGACCATGAACTCATGTGTGATTTAATCAAGCTTTCTCTGTTATTTAGAAAAGGTTATCTTTACACTGATTTCTATGCTACTTCTTTCCAGATTAGCTTGAAAAGATCCAAACCTGTCTAAGAAAACTAAAAATTATTCCATAGAAACAATAAAAGATAGAACAAGAAAATGAGGTCAGGGTCCACAGCATGTTTCAGAAGTCATTTTAGCACAAAGAATGGACTTGATATTCAATGCACCCTTGCTCCCCTTCCAATAGAGATCCCTGTCATCAAGGCCTCGAAAAGATTCTGCTGTTCCTGAATTCTTGAAATATCTGAGTGCTGGCTGGAATGGCAATGGTAGTATGACTCTCTGACAAGACTGTCACTTTGGATGTTGCAAGTTGCCACCTCACCTTATAATGTTTTACACCAGCTTCAGTAATGGGGGAAGGATAATTGGGAACCGTTCTCCCAGCAAACCATGTCATCTGATTTTACATTTTATGCCCTTTTCATAACAAAAGAGACCATTGCTAAATCCCTCATGCTGCCCAGAGCTTGCTTTAAATCTACTGGAAAACTTAACTAAATTACAGCTCTTATACTGATTTTTTTGTGTGTGCCCTATATAATGTAAGTCAACCCACGTTTCAGTTTTATTTTGAGATTTATCCTCAGGTCAGCTTTTTCTGCATTATTTCATTCCATTTTCTAGATGCATTTCTTCCCAACAGCAAGAAGGTTGGGAATAATTATAGCATGAGCGGAAAATACAGAAGTGCATTGTTTCTCTAGATTAACTACACAGAACAGAGAAACTTCCTCATTTTCATGTAATAGTTTATGAAGCAGAGGCATATAACAAGCTCCATCAATTTCCATGATATTTCCAGCAACCATCTAGTTTCAATCTAGAGATGCAGTAACCTAGCAACTGTAGTACAGAAGCCTCATTCATGGAACCCAATGTGAAGATGTAGCTACAGGACTTTGAACCTAAATCATCTCATCAGCCATAAACGAATGAAGCCCTTGGGAGATTTGACCTCCAAGATAAGTGCATTTTTCATGATGTAGAAGCAGAAAGCTGCCAAGCCATAGCTAGTGATGGTCAGTTTTATAAATGGGTCTTGTATTCAAACTCTTTCCTAGTCATCTCCATTGGAATCTGGGTAAATTTATTTGATCACTCCCCAAGACTAAAAGGAATCCTGCATGAATTCCATCTCCTTGTTTCAGGAAATCTGACAGGTTCAGCTTCATATGAATTAGACTTTATAGCTGCCATTTTATACAAGTCCAGCAAGCCTAACGGAGAGATTGAAACAACATGTAGAAAGTGAGAGGAGATTAGAGTGGGAGAAAGAGAGCTTTTCCATTCAATGTTTTAACAGGGTCTAGTGTCCATCTGGTCAACCCAAAGGCAGCCCAGGTAAGACCAATTGCCATCTCCAGCCCAGGATACAGGGTATTGACCAAATACAATGATTATTGTTCTAAATCAATACATTTTGCAGCTTTTCATAAGGCAGATACATATGATACTAGTAAATACTGAATAACTGATACAATTTGTTGGTCTGACAAAGAGGCTCATGATGAGCTGAACAGTAAACTGCAGTGAACTGAGCTGCACTGTAAGGTCTTAGGCCAAGAAGGAAAAGCTCAGCCCTGATTACTGAGGTCAATAAGGGCTTTAGCATAGATGGGAACTGAAAAACATACTAAAGGTGGGAGTATCAAAAAAGATGAAAATGATGAGCAAATGTTATATATGTATCAGTTGGAAAGTCATCACATAAACATGGGTTTAAAGTGACTAACTATGAAAAGAAAAAAGCAAAGTAGCCAAGACGGCATCCTCTGCAACATGTTTGGCTCCAGATTTGAACTAAATGAAATCTGCAGTCAAATTAGAACTCCATCTTCCTTACACAGAGCATTCCCTCTGCTAAGGGAGTAAGTGTAATCTGAAGAAGAATATAATAATTATCTACACATCACACCATTGAATTATGGCTCTGTGCTCACTTGCAAGGTTGATTCTTCCTGAGAAGAACCATGGAAACATTGCTGTTTCCCTTCCAGAACCTAGAATTTACAGAAGCACTATAATATCATGTAGTAGGAATCATAAAAGTACTTGTTAATGAAACTCAACCCGAGGCCAGTTATTGGGGTGATTGCTGGAAGATCAGAGACACAGAACAAGCCACAGTTATCTCACCTTGCTAGTTCCTCAGCTGGTCTTGTTTCCTCAGGCTGGAAGCTTCTGAATCCTCCTCCACATGAATCTCAGCTGAACTGTGTTGCTCCAAAGCTTAGACTAACTACATGCTTTTTTCCTCTTTAGTTCTTGGTCCTCATGCCTTATATGCCTTTTTCTTTCTGACCCCACTCCCTGGGATTAAAGGTGTGGGTCACCATGCTGAGCTATTTCTAAAGTGTCCTTGAACTCAGAGATCTGGCTAGCTCTGCCTCCCAAGTGCTGGGATTAAAGGTGTGTACCACCACCGCCCAACTTCTGTTATGGCTTACTCTTCCCACTTTCTAGCCACCATTTCTGGCTCTGTTCTAGTGGCTGTCTGTTCTCTGACCCCAGATATGTTTATTTCGGGGAACACACAATATTTCAGGGAACACAATACCCACCACATTTCCCTTGTTTTTGTCTAAAATTAAAAAGGCTTATAACTAATACAAGAAAAACTATCCAATAAGTATATACAATATACATAGTCAAGATTACATTAATGATGTCTAGTCCATTAACATTTGATAGATTCAGGCAAAAAACTCCATTATCTATAATAATGTCCAGTCCAGTAACATTTGATAAAACTCAGACAAAAATTTTTCATTACTTATCCTATCTTTTCTTTTCATAATAGATTCAGTAGTCTACCTTTTGTCATTTTTATATCTTCTCCTTTTTCTTTTTAGAGTAGATTCAGTGATCTACCCATTTATCCTATTATTTCTTTGTCTTTTTTCTCAGGGTAGATTCAGTGATCTACCTCTTATCTATTTTCTCTTTTTCCTTTTCTTTTTTTAACAAAACCTCTGAATCTAATCTTCATGTTCAGCTTTTTTCCTGACCATTAACAATTAACAACTTGTAACCAATCATCCTAAACAATGACAATATCCAAAACTCATTAAACGACCAAAAACTTCCCATCCCACCTTTTTGGGATGTGGGCGTTGTTTTCTTAAAATTACTTCCATCTTTAGGGGATCCTGAAAAGAAAATTTTTGGGTTAATTGTCAAGTCCTGTATCATTTGTCCCGCCGCTGCATAGTGAGAAAGTGCAGGGCTTGTTTCAAGTCCTTGTTCAGGTAGTCTGTCAGGCTGGATCATCTCAACTAGTCATCTCAAAATTGTCCTAAACAGTTTGTAATCCAAAGTTGATCTTTCCAAGGCACTAATGGCTTTACCATAGTCCATGTGGCATCATCATTGTGGAGTCCCATCATCCTTTTGAAGATTTCAAAGTCACTGTTAGGCATGATCATGGTTCCCTTTAGATTTTTTTTTTTTTTTTTTTTTTTTTTTTTTTTTTTTTTTTTTTGTGCCTCCTCTGTGGTTTGGAGCAATCACAATCTCATGTCTGTCTGTCTTTCGGAACCATGAATGTTCTTCCCTAGAAGAGAAAGTCTTCACAGCAATTTCTCCCCAGCATTTGTCTTGCCAACCTTTTCCAAACTGACCTTTGCCGATGCTTTCTTGTAACACGCTGGTCCTGGCAATTCTTCTCTGAACAAGCAGCAGTAAATTCTTTGTTCCAGGTAGCAGCATCACCAAAGTCACCAACATGATGAGAAGCAGCCGGCAACTCGGAGCAGCAGTCACTGCCTCCATGGTCCCACCAACACTGTTTGTGTCTCTGCCCCAGCCGTAGCTTCTCTGTAGCTTCTCCTAGGCTGGCCTCAACTCGGGATCCTCCTGCCTCTGCCTTCTTCAGCAAATCCTACCAGGCATGTGCCACCACAGCCGGCCGAGTGTACCTCAGGCCTGAGCTGGGCCCGCAAGGCCACAGGCAAGAGGCTATTTCATGAATTCGTACCACGAACGTTGGGCGCCATTTGTAACAGGAAACTTAAAATGTCTTATGGCGCCAATATCACAGTTGAACTTTGAATTTTAATATTTCTTTCATGTTTATTACCAAATCATGAGATCAGCATGACATATGACTTTATCTTATACAATTATTCCTCCTCTTTTGTATTTAACCTTTATACCATCACCACTCAACATCAGTGAACACACACACACACACACAGAGAGAGAGAGAGAGGAGAGGGGGAGAACAAAGGAATGAATCTCAAATTACTATAAAAGTGTCTGATTACTGGGAGTATAGCAGACAAACACAAATCTACTCATTTTAAGTTGCATCATTTGTTCAATATCTGCAAGTTGAAGATATTTTTAAAAGGATATAATCAAATTTAAGACCGAGTAACAAAATCTATTCTTCTCTAATAATGAATAAATTCATTTCTATATAGAGGTCATAATAAATAGCTCCTGTAATAAGAGGGCCTATTGAATGAACAAGAGGAAAAGACTGTGCATGAGAAGACCATATATGAGAAAGCATCCCTTTAAAATGGGAGTAAGAGAAGGTGGGGGAATATGCCAGCCAGAATGAGGTCAGGTTACTTTGTGTAGAAAAAGTAGACAATGAGATTGTTTAAAGAGGAATACAAAGCCTGCCGTATGAGCACTGGGTTGAACAATGACAATTGTTGCTTTCTTAACAATGTGGATCCCAACAATAAGTGCCTCAGAAGATGAATGAAGTATTATTAAGATTTCCTTTTAATGTATGCTAATGAGAGGACCTAAGACTATGTTATCTTTATGAACACCTCTTACCAGGAAGAAAACTAGGAGTCAGCACTAATATCGCCTTGAAAAATTGACACTAGGACTAAGGTTGTAACCTTTCTTGGAGAGAACTGAGCATCAACTGCCATATAACCAAACTGGCTCTGATAGAACTTCGCTACGAGAAGGAAACTCCAGAAATTGAATAGGTGTTTTCCCTATTTACATTCTCTAGCTTGCTTTCCTGCTGGCTTATTTGATTTGTCCTATCTTGGTATGTCTTTGCTTGATTGTGTCTTATATCAAGCAAAAAAATGGCAACCACTGGAGCAAAAGAGAATTACCTACCAGAAGAGTATCCTCTCCCTGATGCTGAAACAGCTTCACAATAGCAGTGACTAGTCCTTAGAGGACTATTGTGAAACAGAAAGCAGAAAGCCCCAAGGCTCAAAACTGAGCCAGAACACATTGAGAATCAAATGCCAAGGGCATGATGTTCCCAAGGCTGCAAATTGACTCAGTTTAATTACCTTCTGTACAAGACTGAGGCCTCCCAGAGCCATGGTTAGACTAAGGGCTTGGATAGGAAGGCATTGCTAAAAATAAATGAAACAAGGTCAAGAAGGAGAAAAGATGAGCATGCCATGCAAAGGGTGGGGAAGTTCAGGTGACATCCAAGGCTCAACCTCTTCCCACGAGGTCATTTAGGAATTCTCAGTCTTACACATGAAAATACATGTAAAATTCAATAGTCCCAGAAAAACTTGGTTGATTGACTATCACACATTTTACAAAGCCTGATTATAAATTATGTATGTGCTGCAGCTAGTTCCAACACATTTCTGCTCTGTGGGCTTCTTAATTAAGTACAACACTGTTTGGATAATGATATTGTGCCACACAGATATGTGTTTATGTTATTGTAGCAGAAACAAATAATTTTAATACTTTGTAAGCAATGCCAAACTTATGGACAACTGTAAATTGTAAATAAAGTAAAGTAATTACTGGATTATTTGACATTAATTAATTTTCCTGATTTCTCAATGACACCCAAATGACAACAATATATTTCTTGACAAGGGATGTTCTTTACACAGTCACATAACAGTCCTTTAATCAAGAGATTGGCACTGTTCTCATAGTCTTCTAGTCCACCTCAAAGTCTTCCAAGCTCCATCAGTGAGCTGGGTTGGAATGGCACAATTAAAAATGGCCCATATGTATTTGTTATGTCTCTTTAGTCTCCTTGGGTCTGGGCCTGGCCTCAGTTTTTCCTTGCTTTTAGAGATCTTGACCCTTTTGAGAACAAACCAGTTGCTCACAGGATGTTACTCCTTAGTGTTTCTCCTTAATTCTCTTCTTGAAATCCATGATCAAGTCTGGCTTTCCCCTGGTTAAAACTGAAACTGTGTTTAACAGGAAAGGCATTTCATTATCCCAGACTGCGCACTATCTCTTGCTTCCCTTCTTTTGTTCCCTCTCTAGATCCTATTTCCACACTTCCCCCTTACCCCATGCAACATGGCCCTTCAGGGAGCTCTGTTTCACTAGACTTCACCTTTTCCACCTTAGGGGAAACCCGCCCGTGGGAGGCAGATATGACAAGAGTAAGAAGTGTTTACCCTGTGGAGTCTTCACTTCTCAGATCCTCTCTGCAGAGACCAGGGTTGCCTTATATTCAGCTGCACCTACTTGTTTTTGGAGGTGTCTTGCTATAGGCCAGAACATTATCTCTAAGAAATTAAAAACTGTTCCACACACTTGTGCTTTGGGGAGGTAGAAGCATAGCTAGTGTCATTTAGAGCACAAAATTTTCTAACATGTGTCCTTAAACATTTATAGAAGTGTAACTATGGGAGGAGAATCTCTTTCCAGGCCATCCTAATTTCAGTGATAACTGTATTCTGTTCAGATATTATCTGCCCCATCATATCACATACAAGGCAGCAATTCTCCTAAATAGCACCTATTTGTCACATGCCACTGTGACTTCAGGCTGTTATCTTACATCAGTTTCCATCTTCTGTTTCAAATTACAACAGCTTCCTCTTCCATGTATTCTTCCTTAAGACATTAAAATTCAGTTATCTATGTACCCTGTATCCACTACAGATGCTCATTGTATTGTATATTTTGTTAGCATAGAAGTCACGTTTAATATTTTGTGTATCTTCAGTACTTCATACCAGCGGGCAGGTGATGTGTCTTTTTCTACATAAATAAATTGATGCTCAGTGCAGTAAAAGAGCAAGTGTGGTTTTTGGTCTTTTGTTTGTTTGTTTGTTGATTCGACTAAAACTATGTGTTCCAGGCAGCAGTGCAAAGAGTTATAGAAAGGTACAGATAGGAACTAGGTATTAAAGAGAGAAAGAAGAAATGGAAGCCACACTATAGCAGCTAAGTCTTCCTACTGTTAGTAAAGAGCCAGGTCTGTATGCCCTGGCTAACTTCTAGTACTAGACCTGACAACTATGAGCCAAGCACGTGGAAAGTCCCAGGGAGCCCCACTCAGAACCTCGTATCAGAATTCTAACAGACAAAACCCAGATCGAACCTCAAACATGATGCGACACAAATGCAAGTCAATAGAAAGGGTCACATACAGGTGTGAAGCTGGCATCTGTGTTGGGAAATCATCCCTACAGGATTGTGGAAACTTGAACTTTAAGATACAATACAGTCTTACAAAAGGGTATAGAAACGGGAGTGATCCAGGTCTGTTCACACAGCAGTGGTTTAATACTGTAGGGGAACATCTCTTAAACCTCAACAGTAACTACCAACTATTTATATTTTCACAAGTGGCACCATTTTAGAATAAAAGTGTCTAGAACTAATGACAGTGTAATCTACCATTATACAATATTAATCACATTTATTGTGCAGTTTTTACTTCAAATGCTGGATAATCATTCTAAAACACCACAGTAAATCTTAAAGGCAACATTATTTTCACAATTATTTGTTCCATATTGATGTCTCTAAGGTAGCGAATCAGTGTGCGCCAGTCATAAGATTCATCTTGACAAGTATCCTTTAAGACAAGCATTATTAACATGGGAAAGTTTTCTTTCTGTCTTGGGTACATGTTATTGTTAATATTTCAGTGTGATTTTTTTTTCTTTTAGGAACTGTTAGCAGACCTTGTGGAGTAGCCCACCAGAGTTAGTGTTTGTTTTTGTTTGTATGTTTCCTTTGCTAAAATATTAAAAAGAATCATGAGAAACCAGCATGATTTTTATTTTGCAAACATAATACTTAGATAACATTAAACCTCATATAATCCATGTTTTTTGTTAATAAAGTTAATAGTTGTCTCTATTTGATATGGGTAAAGTCAATAGAACAATAGTTATCTATTTTATATGGATAAAATTAATGAAGTGATCTTTCCTTGTAGATAATATTTAATATTTATGATGGATTCAGGAGACTGCCAGATTCTGCCACTTCAGAATAATTTGAGCCACTCAAGTTTTCTATATGTACTTGATACATTATAATATAAGACATTCTGAATTATAACATGTAACACAGTTCACTTTTCACAAATAATCAAATGATTATTGTGACATTTTTGTTACATGCTAGAAATTATCATGTACATTTACCAAGTAAAACTTCACTGAACTGGACCAATTAGCCAAGCCTGAGGACCTGTGTTTTATCGCTGAATACTGTATGGTAGAAAAGAGAACAGAATCCTACATGTTTTCCTCTGACCTCCACAAGTGTGCTGAGGCATATACACATATACATACAAACATACATACATACATACATACATATATATATATATAATTTTAAAAATCTGTGAACCAAAATAAATGATTAAATATCAACTCATTTTCCATTATAAACTTTGAATTCTGTCAAAAAGCCACAAAATGGAAACTTTTTAGTAGTGTAATGCTGTAATTTCTAATAATATATTTATATTTTATCTTTATAGAATCATCACTGCAATGTGTTTATCTTGTCAAATTATTCTAGAAAATCTTATTTTCAAGAGAACTGCAGAAGCATTCAGGGTTATATGTCAGGTTTATTTTGAAATTCATATACTAAGGAGAAACAAAAGTCTTAATATTACCTTATGATAATTTGTTTCTATGAACCATTTGTAGACCAAGGACACATGTATTCCAATAAAAAGATTCTGATGTTTTAAGCCAATAATAAGACCCTGATTCAAAAGCTTTAACAAATACAATGACTTCTCTAGTATGAAATTCAGGGACAACTTGAACAACACTTCATTTATCAGTATAAAAAATAATGGATAGCTGTGAGTGCATGTAGTTCACTTATTTATTTTTTCAAATATTTGTTAATGAATTTCTGTATGATCCATTGGTTATCCAATATGTAACCCTTGCATTTGTGTTTACAGAGGTAAAAAGGGGGAATAGAAATTGTCATCTGGAAATAAAAGAACTGAAATGATAATAAAAGATAAATATTAAAATGAATAAATTAGGATTCAATTATTTCCATAGAGCAGAGAAACTGATTAATGCCAGTCAATAACTAATCTGTGAATTTTACTCTAACTTTCATTTAATACTGACTACAAATCACCTGTCCAACAGAGAGAAAATCCGATCAATGTCACTGTCAGTGCCCAGCTGGAAAGAAGTAAATCAGAAGACATCTTCCAACACACTGTGCTCATCAGCTGAAGACCTCTCAATTTTGTAACCTAGTAGAGCAGCCAGTTTCTGTCAAATTTACAAAAAAGGGATAAAGTTTGAACCCCAGTTTTATAGATAACAAAATGCTTCAGATATGTCTAATCATTCAGTGAGCAAAACCTTCAGTGTGATTGTTTATCAAAATCTTAAAAGTAGGGCCCAACATGTCAGTTCCTCAACTCTTTGTATTAGCCATTCCAAAATGTTAAGTTGGAGCAAGAGTATCACAAACGAAACAATGATTCTCCTGGACTCAACTGTGTATCTTAAAAATGCCTTCTTCACAATAACAACTCATCCACCCTGGCTTCATGGTCTTCTCTCTTCTTAAGCCACTTAGTGAGGTACATCAGAGTGAAGAGTGGGCAGAAATTCAATGTTTAAGAATGTGCAAGTAATAATGAGTCCTGAAATAATGTTTCAGTAAATATATACATATATACAATACAAGGCCCTTTCCTCTGCAGCTGATCAGTACAATGACTACAAAGGTGATCAATAGTCTAACTCAATGACTTCACAGGTGATCAATAATGACTAACTCAGTGACTGCATGGGTAAGGCTTCTGAATACTTGTGGATGGTATTTTTAATTTATTACATCATTCAAATAAAACATATCTATTTTAACTGTACAGTAAAAGGTGTCTTGAAATTATATTTTTTTCAATTCATCAACTCTTTAGATTGACCTTTCCAAAACATTAAGTTGGTGCAAGAATGTGTTTGTATATGTGTATGACTGTGTGTTTTCCTATCACTACCATCATAAACAAGATAAAAAATATTTTCACTACTCTCCCAAAACTTGCAGACTGTGTTATTAAAATTTCAGTCCCTTGGTGACACTACCCAAATTTCAAGGTTCCATGGCTCTATTGTAGGGTACCAGTGTTATAAATATCCTTTATCACAGAACACTTAGCCAAGCAATGTAGCTGAAAATCGTCTTTTCTCAAGGGTACATTTCTAATTCCATTTTGAACATACAGATCAAGAAAGAAACAAGTCAAACTGAATGGTGGGTTCTCAATTTCGTGTGTGGGATTGACACTGCCTTCATCTCTAGGGTACCAGTGCCCTCTGCCACTTGTTACTCTAGAGTGTCCTTACTGACAGCTGGTGTCACTCTTGACTATTTCTTCTTCATCCTTAAAATGATGCTTTATTCTGCACCCCTCACTGGGCTTTCTGCAGGTTCATTGGGCATGATTCTTCTGTCTCCCCATTTCAGGAATCTCCTCTACTCTAGCTCTCAATTCATAAGCCTTTGTACTCCAGTAGAGGTGGAGTCCTTCATCATCCAGTCCTCCTTCACTCGTTTAGTTGTAATAGTGACTCAACCATCATCTGTTTCCTAATGTGTCTTATCTCATTGAATTCATATTACTTAAATATTTCACTAGTGAATCATGAAAATAAAGTAAAATAAAAGACGCTTACTTCAGATTCTGCATCCTGGCTGTGACAGAAACTAGACAAGTATATGCCATTACACATCACTAAAAGAGTCATAGAAAGGCCATAGGGATTTTGGGCATGAGAAGTGTGCACCATTAAAACTCACAAGCATCCAGACCTTCTGCTTGCTGGATGACTGTGGATTTCTATTTTCCTCATGAATATTTTCTCTGGCAATGTTTGTGGTTGTTGTTCTTGTTTTATCTATAGCAAATAGTGAGTGAAACAAGTTTATGCATTATAATATACAGGAGTGTTTATGGCAGTCATCTTTGCCTTGTTAGTTCACTGCCTTCTCTAATTGTATCCATTCCATATTGGTTTTTTTTCTTTATTACTGTGAATCTACAATAACCAGGCCAAGAATCTTGCCACTCATCCCCCATCTCTCACAACTCATTGCTGCTATTCAGGTTGGACACTAAAAAGTTATTTTGCAGCTTTGGAAGTTGTAAACAGTAATGCCAAAGCATGCCCAATCCACCTGTTCAGTCCAGGGTTATTTCCCAACTGCAATCATATAGAATGCAGAGGCACATCAGTTATACTCACAAATCTTTGTGTTGTAAAAATAAGAAAAAGTGGGATGTGACATATTCTTTTTGGCAAGTTAGATTATCTCTTCAGTTCCTTAAAATAAGTCTAAATACACTTATTTAAATAAACTAAATGCATTTAAAATGTGCTTTCTTTTAGAAGCATGTGTAAGCATCTTGAATAATCACATGGATTTTAAGACCAACAGTGTAATAAATAAATATAGCCTCTAAATTCTAAACACTTAAGACAACACATACTAGGAGAAAAAGGAAAGTAAATCAAATTTGAGAGGAAACCAACTTCAATCTAATAACATTGTGCTGATAGGAAATGGTAAAATTCAAATTAATGAGATTTCTGATGTCTTCATTAGCAATCGCAAACGCTGTTAATTTATGTCAAACCTGCCTGCAAAACTAAGAAGCCTTAAAATAACACAGAAGAAATTCAAACACCATTGTGAAACCAAATAAATTTTAGGGAGACAAATGAGCCAATTTAGTACATTGTTAATGGTGCATGCCATTCTCAACATTGGACATTTTAGAAGTCAGGATTGATACTTAAAATAAAGACGTAGCAACTAAAAAATTATAAACACAAATCTGGTAAAATTCTAGTCTTCCAGGAGCTTATGAGAATGTGTGCGTGCGCGCGCGCGCGCACACACACACACACACACACACACACACACAGTCCAAATTTCAAAAGGAGAGGTAAGACTGTTTGGGGAATAAAGCAATATCATATCTTGGTAAATCTATTGACAATAGAAGAGAATAGAGCTACTGCCTTTCAAAGATTTATATCTTCTTACTCACTAGTAAATACTTCTTTTGGAGTTGGCATAACTTCAGGGTCTTTATGAAAAGAACAAAATAGAAAGAGATTTTTAGCATTATACCTATCACTGAAAGTAGTTTGCCAATTAAGACAAAAGACATCTAATTTCCTCTTTAAATATTACAAGAACACTCTGTAATGATCTCTTAGATCAGAGTCTATTTGGTAGGTCATGCAATTTCTATTAGTAATTCTGTGTAGACAGTTTTGTTTATTAAATATACATTAGAGGAAATGATTTCTCTCCCTTTCAAGTCTAGACTTAAGGCACTGCAGATGGATTCTTTTAAATATATGGAAACTGGCTATGTTTATTTTATGAATCAGAAAGTCTCATAACTCTCAAGACCCATAACCAATTTGTATCTCTAAAGTGACTTTTTATAAACTAGAATAAACATGCCATCTCTCTTTTTGCATACTATGAGCTATTTATCCAGAGTCAAAAAAATGTATTTGAACATATTCATTCAGAGTGGCTTAAAAATATATGACTGGATGATGCACACAGAGTGTCTATCAGTCAAAAAAATAGGAAGTGTTATGCACTCCATTTTAACCTGTCCCAACCCCTTGATTTTTACATATGCTTGTTTTTTAAAAAGTAATTTTTTATTAGTGATGAGATCCAAAATCTATTTCCACACTTGAAGAATAAACGTGAAGAGCTCCTAAACAATGAAAAAATTGCAAAGGGCTGCTGTTGTTAAAGGACCAGCAATCAGGGCTGACCACTGAGTACTAGTTAACCAGAGGATGTGCTTGTTCCCACAGAAGACTGTTTCCCCCACTCTCAGCTTTCTTTAGTTGCCTGTAGTTCCTGTGTGGGGTTGAGACCTTGTGGACTTTCCCCATCTATGATAGTATGTTTATTTTTGCTGTCCTTGATCAGCTTGTTTTAAGACAGTTATTTACATTACACAGATTGAGCAAGCTGTATTCATGTATTTAGGAACATGCACACACACACAAACACACACACACACACACACACACACACACACACACACACACACACACAAAGGTATCTTCCCTGGGCAGCTGATCTGTGATGATCTAAAAATGCTAGCTGGGAAGGCCATGAAACTGAAGTGGCATACCTCCACAGTCTCTGCTTCAGTTCCTGCCTCCAGGTTCCTGTCCTGGTTTCCCTTGATGATGAACCTTAACCTGTAAGATGTAACAAATCTGTTCCTCCCAAAGTTGTTTTTGCATATTTATCACAGTAGCAGAAAGCAAAAAAAAAGACATGGGGTAGAGTTATTTTTGTAAACAAAACTAGGAATTAGCTTAAGTTCCTCTTTCGGTCTCTCTATCTTTGTCTCTCTGTCTCTGTCTCTTTCTGTCTCTGTCTCTCTCTGTGTCTCTCTCTCTGTTTGTCTGTCTGTCTGTCTCTCTCTCATTCTTTCTCCCTCTTTCTCTCTCTCTCCCTTTTAATAAAACCAATAACGACTTGACCTTCTGGTCCTTCTGCCCCCAAATGCCAAATTTCTGAGATTATAGATCTGAGCCAAGAGGCCTAGTTTCTGTCATGCTCTCGCATCAAATTCAGGGCTTTGAGCCCACTAAACAAGCACTGTACTGAGCTATATTCCCACCAACAATTTTCAATTTTTCAGAATTATTAAATACCATAGAACAGCTTATCCACTGTCAACCACTGGAAATAAGACATTACACAGACAATGAAATAGAAGATCAGAAAAATCGTATGTCAAAAGCATAGCCTGATGATCAAAACACCATCAAGCAGTGTTTCATTAACCAATAAAATCTCAAAATATTCTCAGGGGGGTATATAAATAACAAATGCTTTGAAGGGTACACAAGATATGTTAAAAATGAAATTAACAGGATAAAATACTCACTTTCTGTTGCATAATATATAATTTTAATTTTTGTAATGTTGAAAATACACAAATTGCTGAAGTAAGTAATGATCTACCTGTGTTTGGCTTCCATGTGGAAATTATGACGATTTTGTCATAGCTATCAAAATCTGAGTTCTCTTGTCATATGTAATATACACAACTTCCACTTCTGTGAATTAGGGGATTACAGGGTATCAAACTTACTTTGTAGAAAGCCTTAAGGGTAGGCAATCTGTCTGGAAACTATTTAAGTCTTGCAACTCAGGAATGCCAGAGATAAGGACCCATAGCTGTGGCACCTGAAAGTTGATAGATATGCACAACCCCAAGCCTTTTCTAATGACCACTGAACTTGAGCTAGCCTTTGATAGGATTACTAGAGTTATCCAAGACAAATTATATACTGGAGAACTCATCAGTAGCCTGGGATTCACTGACAGGTATCTTCATTCTTATCATATGTTTAAAGAAGTTTGGGGAGAAGGGAGCAGAGAAATTAAATGAAAACTAAGAGGCTAAAGCCTTTGATTCATCTCAGTATTACCTCTCTGGAGTTCATGACTCCACCTGTTCCCATTATGAGAAATCATCTCAGAGACAGTAAGAACTCAAATCACAAATCTTTCAAAAGTTTATAATGCAGCTCATAGTCAGAGAGAAAGAACGCAACCCTCTGTGGCTTCTGACACTTACATTGAGAGTGGCTAATAAAAGGTATTCTGCACATGGAACGTGCTGTTTCTATAAATATTTATTTATACACATCCAAGGGAAAGGTCAGAGTGAAAGGCAAAGAGAAATGAAATATAGCCAGAGTAAAATCTAAGTATTACTGGACTATAAAATGGAAAAAGAGAAATGCACAAACTGCAAGCATGACATTCTGGATTCATTCCAAGTCTGGAACAAGTTGAAGTAAAAATAAAAAGCAAAAACATTTCAGTAACATGATTGGCACTGTCACATCATTCTTTTTTTTCACTCAATTTCAGACTCACCATGTTAATAAATAAGGTATAAATCAATATAATAAATGATTAATATGTGAATAGTATTACCCAACAATGGAGGCACTCAGCAGAATTGTGAGAATAAATGTAAGCTTCTTTTAAGTATGGAAAATTCCATTTCCTATAACAGCATAGATTATATATCCTGAAAACCCTTCCCAATAAAAGAAACTGAAATTCTGCAGAACATATGATAGATGCACTTCTAAATTCAAAGCTGCACAAGCAAAGTGTAAGCAAAACTATGAAGGTCTTCAGGTGAAAAGTTTATGAAATCAAACAAATAAACATAAGAATTGGCACAAGCACTTTGGCCATGGGGAGCTAGCTGTTGGTTTCAATAACTCAGAACCTAGAGTTTTGATGCATGTAGAAAGATAGGTGCCAAACAATACAAACATGAAAGCTTGAAGTTGCTGCATCTACACAAACTTACAATGCCCAAGAGCTCTGTGTCTAGAAAAAAGTCAACTTTGGAAGTGCATATACATGAATCAGAAGGATATTCAGAAGTGAAACAGGGAAATGAAAATGATTCATCCAGTAAAGTAGGAGTGTGCAGGCATGAGAACATGGGCTCAGGTTGCAAGTACCCATGCACAAGGGTGCCATAGCATGCACCCATCAGCATTGTGTTTCTATGACATGATAGCAGGATGAAGACATGAAAATCCCCAGAAGCTTCCAGATTAGCAAGGTTAGTATATACAGTGGCAAAATTAACAAAAGATATCCTGTTGCAACCAAGGTGGACAATGATAACCGACACAAGAGGTTGTCCTCCGACCTCTGATTGTAAGCCATGGGACATGTACATCTGCACACAGACAAATGTATACATTTGTACACAACATACACCTTATACACACACACACACACTGTTACAAATGGAATAAATTACAGGAAGATAGGTGAGAAAAACTGTGCTAAGAGTACTGATGATAATAGCAATAATTTCTGATAAGATGTATAGACAGCAGATAGAGTTGTTACTAAGCAACCATGGCACAGTAGACGGGAGGCATTAACCCTTACTAAGAAAAGTAAGGTCCTTCTATTGTTCTAAAGAGTCAAGACACTAACCGATGAAACATTATGTCCAAAATGTCATATTATAATACAAGGCAAATGAGTCAAACAGAGGACTGTGAGTAACAACTAAGTCAAGAAAAAGAACACATGAGATTGAAAGAGCTCGAATACCCAAAAATTAAAGAGAGAATGAATATACAAACAAAAGGAAAAAGTACAGAACAGCCAGATTTAACAGGGGAAATAATTCTTATACTTTGGACATTTAAAATTACTTTTGGAAACTTGTTTGTATTCCCCAGTGTTGTCAAAATACCGTAATTCTTAATATCCTTATTACTGTAGGGTATATTATAGTAACATAATATTTTTATTTTTGAGATTATAGTATAATTACATTATTTCCCCTTTCTTTCCTTCCTCCAGGCATTCCTGTGTCTTCTTTATCTTTAATTATTGCTGCATATAAATTATATATATACATATATATGTAATATATATATATATATATACACATAAATACACACACACACACATATGCATGAACATACAACCTGCTCAGTCTGTATAATGTTACATTTATGAATATAAGATATATGTGTGTAAGATCAAGAGGAACAGGGGATTTTTCAGAGACTGTGTCTCCTATGAATGTCAGAATCCAAATCCATGAAATCTCAACAACATGGCTGCCTAAACATGAACTGAACAAGGATGACATCAATAAACATGCTATTGTAGGTGGGCGAAAGCTCACAGGGCTCCACAAAATTTTAAGAAATAATATTAGCTAATCTGGTTTACCAGTCTTGAGTACATTTAAGCGATAAGTAGAACGCTTCTTTTCAACCTCTCAGCCACAGAAGATGTCACTACAGCTTGAAACTGAAGAGGTAGTTTCTTATATTTGGTAAACTAAGAGCTATACGGAGAAAATATCTACAATAAAATTCAAAGGAAGTGCCGGGCGGTGGTGGCGCATGCCTTTAATCCCAGCACTTGGGAGGCAGAGGCAGGCAGATCTCTGTGAGTTCGAGGCCACCCTGGGCTACCAAGTGAGTTCCAGGAGAGGCGCAAAGCTACACAGAGAAACCCTGTCTCAAAAAACCAAAAAAGAAAAAAAAGAAACTTCAAAGGAAGAAAAACAAGCATTTAGAAGTTTACATGAATCTATTTATTTCACTTGGCTCAAAAACAATAAAAAAAATGTATGAATAGTAGTTTAAACTATCCAAGAAGAATTAGACTAGATTGCCACAGTCGGGGTGATCATTTCAATGGTTGTTTTGCAATTCTGCACAAAATTGTTTATTCCACTCCAGTGAATCACTAAGAAATTTCAAGCTTCATTACCTGTTGTGCTACAAGAAACACACCTGTGGCAGCTCCCCACTGACCTTGACAATAGAAGCATAATTCATGGAGGTTTCTGTACTACTCCATCCTTGTTGTCTTTATCTCATATCTCCAGAATGGTTTTGCCCTTCTAGCAAATCAGTTTGAAACCTATTCAAAGTACTGAGGCAAAGAACTGTGTTTTATTATATTTTGTTATTTAAAACAATTTGTATGTAAATATAAACTTAGATATACTTTGATCATATTCTTCCCCTCCCCTGAGTCCTTCCAAACCATCTCCCCTTGTCCCTATCCTTACCCACCCAATTTTAAGTTCTTTCTCAAGAAACAAAAAGAAAAACAAATAAAACAACAAAACCAAAAAAAAACAAAATAAAACATCATCAGTACCAACAAAACAACAAAACAACACACACACACACACACACACACACACACACACACACACACACACACACCAAACTGTAACCAAATTAAAGCATGCACAAACACTCTGAAATACGTTATATGTTGGTCAACTCCCCTCAACATAAGCCTGCCCTGGAGTGGTGGATATACCCAGTGTCACTCACTGCACTTGAGAAAGCTGATGTCTTTTCCTTCTGTTGGTTTGTTTTGTCTCCTTAAGTTTTCTTTTTAAGAAAGAGGGTAGCTAGCACTCCGACTGGAGCTAAATGTCTGCAGCATTGTGAATCCTGCTATAAACATAAAAAAACATGAACCCAATTCCCAAATTCCCAAGGACAGAAAGGAAACCCAGCACAGATCAGGAGCTCTTCACTTTGACCAAAGTGGACAAAGTGTAGTTGGTCTTAAATGAAGGGAATCAGGCTCAGAGAAAGAAAACTGAGAGGCTCTTGCAAAGGTGCCTTGACCTTGTCATCAAAGCAGATACTTAATGAAGAGTTCCGTGTAAGATACAAAAATACAATCTACAATCAGGATTACTTCACACAGAGCATGCTCATACCTTGACCCCCAAGAAATTATCTTACTTTCCCTTGATTTTGGAAATACCTTAAACATAAATGTTAAGGAAGATATATATAAATATATATATTCATTTATTTATATATCAGATGTGACTATAGTTCTTACTCAATTTTTTTGTAAACTGCAGTAATAATTATCATAATTTAAAGATTATAAAAGCACAAATGAATACGACAACATGGTAGCAAATCCAAGTTTTTATCACTCTTTTTAATACATTTTTCTTTAAAAATACTTTTTTTAGACTGATATCATTGAGAAATGTCACAGTATTGTTTTAAAAAGTTGCAGTGTGTTGGTTGAACTTTAATGGCCAAATGAAATCTCAGGAGAGAGAAAATCATTTTAACTCAATGTATTTGCCTTCAACACAAATGAAAATGGAATTGCACTTGAAATAACAAGAACTGTAACATTTACACACAGAAATAGAAACCCATCATAGGTCTGCAGCAGGACAGAAATAACTAGAATGAGAAACAAGTCAATTGTATACTATGAAATTTAAATGTGCTGTAAGTAATTAAAATTAATGTAATTGAAACTGCCTCACGCCATGGTTCACTTAGGTCATTTAAATGTTTCACAAGAAATACCTAAAATATTTTTGGTAAAACAGATGATGTAAGTAACACTTTTCATCTGTTTTAGGTGCCACCTTACAGACACCTGGTTATAATAGATAGACAGATCCTATTAGGGTAAAAAGGAATAGATATGATCCACAGACTCTTATGACTGAGGCAGATTTAACTTGAGAATGTAACTAAAGTATTAATTTGTTGGGAATGTTTCTAAATCACCACATATTTACTATCTCCTCCCATCCAAGGCATGCTACTATATTTAAAGTTTCAATGAGATTAGACAGTAGGATACATGTGAATAATAATAACAATAACAACTTACTAATAATGATAATATAGACAGATCATACACAGAGATTTTACATAGATATTAAATTATTAAAACATTAAAATAGTCATTGATCTGGTGAAATGTTTTAGGTATTCATCATGAATTTAGAAAAATATGTAGTTTCATAGACAGAAGGGTAAAGAGATGACTCAACCAAAACAGTGAAAAAAAAAAGAATAATTTGTATCAACTTATTGTAAAATCCCATTGGCTTAAATGTGGCTGACATAAGCCACAATTCTCAGTTGCCAAATAGCATACAGATTTAAAGAGAATATGAGTTAGCTGTGTTCCCATTAGAATGCTCTAAGTCAAAGGTGTGCCCATCAGCAGACTAAACAGAAACATACATAGGGAAGGTGTACAGGTGATAGAAGGGAAAAGCAATAAACTTCTCTTGAGTAAGTAGATGGGTTTAATTGTGAAAAAATGTGTTCAATCCCACTGAAATCTGAAGCCATGTGAAACGTGGTTTAGGCTATCCCACAAAAGGTATGGGAATTGTGACATTCACCATTCACTTGCCACCTTCAAATCTTTATGCTCTGGTTAAAGGTGTTATTTAATTTAAGTTAGTATTTCTACATACTCAGCATTAGGCTACTTCAGGGAGTAACTGAAGGGTGTTTTTGAAAGAAACTGGCATATGAGTGGTGAACCGAGTGTGAAAATTTTGCTCTCACTGGGAACAAGCACCACTCAACCAGCTTGGGATCTGCAAAGAAGATAAAATCAGAGGGAAGAATAATTTGAATTGTTTCTCCCAGAGCTTAGATCATTATCTTATTATTATACATCAGAATTTCAGAATCTCAAACTCACACCCTAAGACATGGAACAATGCCACCCCTTGCAGTGCTTAGAACGAAAATTGGCCTTGGAACGAAAATTCTACAATTTGCTTACCTGATTGTAAGGCTCAGATCCCTAGATTTCATGTGGGCTCTTGTAGGACTTTTCAGCTTTTAGAATCATTATCCAATTACCCTAATAAACAATAAGTGTAGATATGATTTCTGGTAAATCATACTAGGGATAGGTGCTAATGGTCAGCTTATGCTCTGCATAGTGTGTTTCCAATAGCTATCCTGAGCATGGTAGCAGAACTAAGGATGAATTCAAACTACCTACAAACATAAAGCTGCAAAATACTAGAAAAGAGGAGGCAAAGCATCACAAGACTTTTGTATTTGTAGGTATTAATGGCACACAAAATGCTGGTTCACATAAAAGAAGCAAAAAAGCCAGGCTTGACTTAAGGAGTCCTTTTAATGCTGGCATCTTTAGGCAGCCATTTCCCCAGAAGCCAAGACTAGATGTATTAAAATGTTGCTTAACTTGTATGCTGTGAATGTGTGTTGCTCTGATTGGTTCATAAATAAAATGCTGATTGGCCAGTAACCAGGTAGGAAGTGTAGGTAGGGTAAGCGGATGAAGAGAATTCTGGCAAGAGGAAGGCTGAGTCAGGAGTCGCCAGCCAGACACAGAGGAACTGTGAAGGCAGAACTGAGAAAAGGTACCAAGCCACATGGCTAAACATAGATAAGAATTGTGCTTCTTCCTATTCAAGAGCTTTCAGGTGTGCTGTCAAGTCACTAGTGTGAGATTTCTCCAACTTCTTTATGTGGGAATTTAGTGCTGTGAATTTCCCTCTTAGCTTCCTTAAAAAAAATTGGGAATCCATCTCTCCCAAGAACCAGCTGTACCACTCTTGGGCATATACCCAAGGAATGCTCAATCATACCACAAGGGCACTTGCTCAGCTATGTTCATATCAGCATTGTATGTAATAGCCAGAACCTGGAAACAACCTAGATGCCCTTCGCCTGAAGAATGGATAAAGAAAATATAGTACATATACACAATGGAGTACTACTCAGCAGAGAAAAACAATGACATCATGAGGTTTGCAGGCAAATGGAGGGATCTAGAAAAAAATCATCCTGAGTGAGGTAACCCAGACTCAGAAGGACAAACATGGTATGTACTCACTCATAGTAGGATACTAGATGTAAAACAAAGATGACTAGACTGCTACACAAGGAGACTACCTAGAAAACGGGACCCTAGGAAAGACACAGGGATCACCCAATGACAGAGAAATGGATGAGATCTACATGAACAACCTGGACGACAGTGGGAGTAATGAAGGGCAAGGTTTGAGGGAAAGAAAGCTTAGGGGAGCAGGAGATCCCAGCTGGGTCAAGAACAGAAAGGGAGAACAAGGAATAACAGACCATGATGAATGAAGACCACATGAGAACAGTAATAGGCAGAGTGCTCGAGAGGTCCCCAGAAATCCACAATGATATATCCTCTGTAGGCTGCTGGCAATGGTCAAGAGAAAGCCTGATCTGACCTAGTCTGGTGATCAGATGACTAAACACCCTAACAGTCGTGCTGGAACTCTCATGCAATAACTGATGGAAGTGGATGCAGAGATCCTCAGCCAAGCCCCAGGTGGAGCTCCAGGTGTCCAACTGTCGAGAAAGAGGAGGGTCTGCAAGAGCGTGAATTGTTGAATCCAAGATTGCAAAAAGCACAGGGACAAATAGCCAATCGAAAGAAAGCACATGAATTATGAACCAAAGGCTGTGGAGCCCCCAGCTAGATCAGGCCCTCTGGATAAGTGAGACAATTGAATAGCTTGAACTGTTTGGGAGGCATCCAGGCTGTGGGACCAGGACCTGCCCTTAGTGCATGAGCTGGCCGTTTGGAACCTTAGGCTTACACAGGGACACTTTGCTCAGTCTGGAAGGAGGGGACTGGACCTGCCTGTACTGAATCCACCAGGTTTAAATGAATCCCCAGGGGTTTCTTGGTCCTGGAGGACATGGGAATGGAGAGGAGGTGGGAGGGGAGGTGTGGGAGGGGGGAGGACAGGGGAACCCATATCTGATGTATAAAATTAAAACACATAATAAAAAAATACAAAAAAAAAGAATTATGGGTAAATTAAGTGTCAGAGCTAGTCAGTAATAAGCCTGAGCTAATGGCCAAGCAGTTATAATTTTTTTAAAAAATGTTGCTTAATCAAGGATTCTTTGAGATTAGTGTAGATATGTGTGGAGGATAATAGCATTAGTATGTAACTGGAATAATGAAACAGGAATTCTAGTTCAGGCCAAAACAAAGGTAGAATTGAGAATTATCTAAGGAAGGCTGAGAGAGCACAACTTGACTACAGAGCATCTATGACTAGCTCACTGTGCTTCTGCAGTAAAACTGAACTCAGAAGGGTCCAAATGGATGCAAGCAACATTTTCTACTTCTAATGGTCAAGTATCAGTCAGATGTTCTGATAGCCCTGTTTGTATGAAAGCTATCCTGAGCCATAGGAAAAGAAAGGAATATATTAAAAGAAAAGCAACAAAACCAAAAAACTAGCAAATGATCATCGACTGTAAGAGAAAGAAAGGTAGACATGTGTGGTGGTATTGTGTTCCCTGAATTATTGTTCATGCTAATAAACTTACCTGGGGTCAGAGAACAGAACAGCTACAATATTAAACATTGAGGACAGATAGGTAGTGGTAGCACACATCTTTAATCCTAGCATTCCAGAGGCAGAGATCTATCTGGATCTCTGTGTGTTCATGGATACAGTCAAGCATGGCGACTCACACCTTTAATCCCAGAAAGTGAACCTTTAATCCCAGAGAGTGATGGCAGAAAGCAAAAAGGTATATAAGGCATGAAGACCAGAAACTAGAAGCTTTTGGCTAGTTAAGTTTTTAGGCTTTTGAGCAGCAGTTCAGTTTAGATCCATTTGGATGGCGAGGAATTGGCGAGGTGAGGAAGCCGTGGCTTGTTCTGCTTCTCTGATCATCCAGCATTCACCCCAATAACTGGCCTCAGGTTTGATTTTATTAATAAGTACCTTTAAGATTCATGCTACAGGACATGTGTGGTTCTATCCCCATTAGTTCCAAGTGCTTCAGACAAAGGATATTTTACAAAGCACAGATGCTGGCATGTATCACTCTTGTTGACTTCATAGCTGAATCACCATATACAAGCTAGAGCTTTCATATTGAATTTAGCAAGAAAATGAGTTACCTCAAAGACAACATTGCACTTGGAAATGAGAATGATAGAGGAAGGAAGGGCCAACCAAAACCAAGTAGAAGAGCCATCTTCTGAATAATATTAAACCAAGACTTGTGACATTGTAAAACAAGTCAAGGGTGTGATTATGAAGGTGACACTACAGTGCACTACATCTTTACAGAAGAAAAAGAGAACTTTATCAGATAGTACAAAGAAAACCAATTTATGTTGAAAACCCTGCCATAGCTCTATGAAGTTTTTAGGCTTTTTGTATTTATTGTGTTTTTGTATTATCTATCTATCTATCTATCTATCTATCTATCTATCTATCTACCTATCTATCTATCTATCTATTTTAGTGGTGTTTTACAGCATTTATGTCCATGTCAAAAACAATTTGGAGAATCCAGTTCTCTTCTTCTACCACATGGGATCCAGGGATAGAATCAAGGTTGTCAAGATTGGTGACAAGTGTCTTTCCCACTGAGCCCTCTCCCGTGCCCAATGTTTGGAGATGTTTAAACATACTGAGAGGTCAAGGTTAAAGGCATTATTATGGTAAAAATTCCACTTAATTTTTCCTCTATTGTATTAATTCTTTGAGAATTTCATACAATGTGATTTATCATATTCACTCACTCCCCCAACTCTCCCCAGATCCATCACCCCTTCCCCACCATCCCACTTTTTGTTTCCCCTCCATAAAAACATCATGGATAGTTTGTACTATCCATATATACTCTTGAATATATGGCCCTCGCTGCAGGAGCTTTAACCAACATGGGTTGCATCCTTAAGGAAAATCACATCTCCCTCTCCCAGCTGCAGTCAATTGCTATTCATGCCCACTTCCCCTCTCTGTGCTGAAATTTGGTCTGCCCTGAGCCTGCACAGGCCTTTTGCATAATTTTCAAACCCCCTATGGATGTATTCTTACATGAAACTACCCTGCTGTGTCTTATAATCTTTCTACTGCCTCTTCTCCAATAATCCCTTAGCTTTGGAAGAAGTAGGTGTGATATAGATGTCATAATAGCACTGAGCACTCCACAGTCTCTGGTTGTCTTCACCTTGATCAGTTGTAGGACTTTGTTAATTGCTATTTACTGCAAAAAGAAACTTCTCTGATGAGGGTTGAAAGATGTATTAATCTATGGGTATAATGATAAGCCAATAGGAATGTACTTCATAAGTCCATTTATCAGAGTAACAGTAACATGTTCTTCCCTAAATCCTATCCCCTGTTCAGCCAGAGGTTGTTGGTTCAAATACTGGTGCCACACATGGGTTTCAACTTGCAGACTGAGCCTTAAATCTTAAAGTCAGAAAGTGGTTGGTTTTTTCCCATGACATTCATGCCACTACCTCACCAGTAGACATGCTTGACAGGTCTGTCCTTATTGAGGCTCGAACGGATCACAACCGGGTAAAACCAATGAGCCTATTCTCCTCAGCACTATGAGAGATACCCAGTAGGGATTAAGGTTCCATGTCAATACCAGCTTGATTTCTTCACGTTCTATAGCTCAGGTGTATAATATCTTCAGGAACAGGATCTTAGTATCAAGTTCTGGAGCACTGCCAAAGGTTATCAATATTTAGGGAGACTATGGGACCTCACTGTCAATAACTAAGTAGAGAATCCATTCCAGACACTGGGCTTTTTATTTGTCAGCCTATGGTGTTCAGTAGAGGCTTTTTGACCAATTATAGGGCAATTCCAGTTAAATTATTTTGATTGATGTCTATGTATGTTTATATTCATTAGTAGTTTCAAAATATGACTTATTTTGAAGTTGTAAATGAGACAAAATTTAATGATATAATATTAAGATTTTATGCCTATTTTTTGTTGGTTAATTTCAAGATTTCATTTTAATTACAACATTTCTCCCTTCCCTTTCCTTCCTCCGAACTCTCCTATCTACCCCTTCCTACTCTTCTTAAAATTAATAACCTCTTTATTCATTGATTGTTACTGCATGTATATATGTATTTTACGTGAGTGAGTGTGTGTGTGTGTGTGTGTGTGTGTGTGTGTGTGTGTGTGTTGGG
This sequence comes from Onychomys torridus, assembly GCF_903995425.1. NCBI lineage: Eukaryota > Metazoa > Chordata > Mammalia > Rodentia > Cricetidae > Onychomys > Onychomys torridus. The sequence goes on from NC_050452.1 coordinate 41,728,445, forward strand.
AATATATATATATATACAAGTAGAACCTGTTTAGTATGTATAACATTACTTGTATGTATGTTTTCAGGGCTGACTATTTGCCAATGAATAGATTTACCTCTCTGTAATGAGTAGCCATCCCAGCCTTGGCCTGGAAGTTCCAACCCCCATTGAGGCTTCGGTAATGGTCATGCCCACAAGGTGGGGCTGAGGGAGGTAGCTGAAGACCCAGGATCGAGAGGAGAGGTTTCACTTGGTTCTGGGACCCTGGACGCTGGAGGTAGACCAGGCAGAGTTCTCCAGAGAACACCACCTGACTGTGCCATACCTTTGCCAGACCCTACAACCTATCCCTTCATTTGTAAGTTACCCCACAAAATAAACCTCCCTTTTAACTATGTGGAGTGGCCTTAATAATTTCACCAATATCTGGTGCCCAACATGGGGCACGAACACAACCCTGAGATTAAGAGTCTCATGCTCTACTGACTGAGTTAGCTGGTAAAATAGCAGCCTTTGATAATTTGCACTGTAATTTGCACTGTTATGAATTCTTATATGTTGATACAAATATAAACTTTTTATATTTCTATTTAAGATAATTTGTATATTGATACAAATACAGAACTATGTTTGTTATATTGTACACATATTTTTACTCTTATTTGAAATATTTGTATATTGATACAAATGTAAATTTATATCTGTCATACTGTATGCATGTTCTACTTCTGTTTAAAATATTCTGTATACTGATATATATTTAGGATTATTATCATATTGCATATTTCACTATACATTCCTACCTCTCTTAAAGATATTTTGTGTATTATCACAATTTAAATATGTTGTCCTTACTGTACACTTGCTTACAGACTGCCTTATTTATATGAGGCCTTAGTCCTTAGGTTGTTTAGGTAGATAAGATTTATAGAGTTATTGTCACCTATGCTTGTCATCTCTATAATTATGTTAGTTAGGTTATCCAGATTTATAAATACATAGGTCAGATGGACAGGTAATCTTCAAACACTTCATGGACCTAGAGAATATGGCATTTAAATAACTTAGAATTCTGTTGATGTGAGACACAATTGCTCCTGGCAGCACCAATTTGATCCCAAGAGAATGTTGGGCTTCTAAGACATTTCCATTTGGAAGTTTGTCTTCTTGGCACAAAATGGCCTACTGGGCAAAGAACTGCCCTTGCCTCAACTGCTGACAGTACAAATGCTGTCCATTCTGGACAAGCGGGACACAAGGAAAGCGACCAAGACAGGGTAAGATGCTCTTTCAGAATTCCTGCTTCTGAAAATGGTCTGCCAGATACTCTAGGCCTGTACCCAATTTGAATGCACCAACGATGCTGAGAAACATTAGGTGACTGTCCAGGCTGCCAGCTGTCTCTATCTACTCTCGCAAGACTCCCAAAAGTTGCTTGTATCCTTCTCCCATTTCTCAGGTATTATTATATTCCTTCTCAGGTCTTTAATGAGGTTGAAGACTAGCAGTTATAGTTACAACTTTATATATATATATATATTAGATAGAATATATTAAGTATTAGACTCAGGTTCTTTAGGATAGGACACCTTTTGGAATGATCTTTGTAACATGCCACCTACCCACGCTCTAGACTTCCCTGGATTTTAGTATGTGTTTTTTGCTTGATATTGTTTGCATTTATTTTAATTCCAACTTATCTAGGTCATTATCCCTCATTACTCCTGGACAATATTTGATAACCATTTCTTTGTATATAGTCTTCTATTAGGTTAGAACCTTCTTATTTAGACAAAAGGGGGAAATGTAGTGGATAGCCATCCCAGCATTGGCCTGGAAGTTCCAACCCCCACTGAGGCTTCAGTAATGGTCACTCCCACAAGGCAAAGCTGAGGGAGGAAGCAGAAGACCCAGGATTGAGAGGAGAAGTCTCTCTTAGTTCTTGGACCCTGGACACAGGAGGTAGACCAAGCAGAGTTCTCCAGAGAACACCGCTGGACTGCGCCATACCTTTGCCAGACCCTACAACCTATCCCTTCATTTGTAAGTTACCCCACAAAATAAACCTCCCTTTTAACTACATGGAGTGGCCTTAATAATTTCACCAATACCTCTCAGCTTTATTCAGTTGCCTGTAATTTTTTAGTAGTATTGAGGCCTTGGGGGCTTTTCCCCTTGCAGTTCAGCATGTTCTTTGGTGTCCTTCCTGATAAGCTCCTGTTTGGGCAGTCATATTAGTGAAACTTTACTGGTATAGTTTCTAATGTTATGGGAGATGCAGTATCAGAGCAAACCCTCTGATCCTCTGGCTCTTACACTCTCTCTGCCTGCTCTTCTACAATATTATTCTCTGAGTCTTAGGTATGAGAATGTTTTGCAGATCTAGCCATTTGGACTGGGTTTTCACAATTCTGCATATTTGTTGGCTGTAGTTTCCTATAGTGGTGTTCATCTGCTACAAAAAGAAGTTTCCTTGAAGACCACACTTATCTGTGTTGTGAAAACAAGTGTTTATATATCCTTGTTAAGGGTTATGTTGGTTCAGTAAATTAGTAGTTGTAGATTCTCCTCCAATAACCAGTAATTCCTTATCACTCAGTAGTTAGCTGAGTTTCTACTACCAGGCATGGTCTCCCTCTTGTTGAGCAAGTCTAAGTCCAATTAGAGAACAGTTGGTAACCACCAAGGTATGTGTACTGCTTCTGTACCCATAGGGTTATTGTTCATGAATTTTAAGAAGATTATTGTTAGATATCCCTCCCCATTTTCCTTCTCCTACCCCTGACTTTTAGTTTCATGAGGTCCAATTTACTAATTATTGGTCATAATACCTGTGCTGTTAGTGTCCTGCTCAGAAAGTGCTTCCTTGCACCAATGAGTTCAAGTATATTTCCTAATTTCTTTTCTATCAGATTTAGGGTATTATGTCTCCTGTTGATGAGGTCCACAATCCATTTCATGTTCAGTTGTGTGCAGAATAAAAGAAAAATAAATCACTACCCTTCATATGTTTCAAAGTAGTCAAATAAGGTAGTTGAGACTATATATGTTGTCATGTATTGTTCCAAGCTATAAACCACTCAAGGACATTACAATACTGGGTGGCATATCTCAAATTCCATGGATAATTGTGCTAGGAAAAGATGTGCTTGGACTTGAATTTGTGATGTGCATTAATTTAGAACATTTTGTCACTGTGTCTTTTAGTAACTTTGTGTTATTTTTATTTCAAAATATAAGAACAGAAGGACTTTTAGGCAACATCTATAGTTAGGACATGAATCTAACAACCAGAATATTTTTGAAAAAATCAGGTTATCCAAAATATTGTCCTTAGAAAAAATAAAATACCCTTCTTTATTGCATCCACAATAACAAAATTATGCTGCCTCCCATGGTAAGTCTCCCTTGATATGTGAAATATCATTCATTTGGTGGAGAGTGCACCAATGACATTCTTACTAAGTTGTAATTGGGATTGTTCAGAAAAATCAAAGAATAAAGAAGGGGTAGAATTAACAGTTTTATTAAAGGTTAAAGCACACAGGTTTAGTTCTGGAAAAGAAAGAATTATAGAAGAGTTTTTTCTTGAGAAAATGTTCTATCAGAATCAAAATTAGTTGTTTGCATTTCCATTTATGGACAGGTAAGACAAACAGGTTGAAGGAAGGGAGGGAATGAGACTGGCTGGCTGGAACAGGACTTGTTGATAACAAGGATGGTTACCCAGAAATAATGCTGTTGATAGGCATTATTGAACACATGCTTGATATGTGTGTGTGTGTGTGTGTGTGTGTGTGTGTGTGTGTGTGTGTGTGTGTGTATACTCAAACATATTTATATAATAGTCTGCAAAATTACAGATTCAAAATCTACTTAGATACCTCTCATGGTCCTTATGTTTATCTTCAAAAAGGATAAAAATTTAAATTATATTTCTACTTTGTTGTCCTTTCTGCTTTGGAGTGCCAGAGTTGCCAAATTACTATTAACTGGTCCTCTTCCACATGGATCTGTTGTTCTGAAATCAGCTTTTGCTTAATTTTCTGTTTTCTCACTGTAGAATATACTTGTTAGAGGTAGGGTGTAGACAATAAGTAAGATTGGTGATTTTGAAACATTTTCTACAGCATGGTCCTTTCTGCTAAGGAAATCCTATGTGTTGGTCTATATAGATGGGGAGAATTGCTCTGGACAACACAGGGGGAAAGAGGAGGAAACACAGACTGGAGTCAGAAATCTGACCTTCCTCACCTCCCTTTAACACCTGTCCTTTCCAGAAAACTTCGAGATGTCTTGAGAAACCCCTATGTTCTTTTTTTCAACTTAGTTTTAAAATCACTGACCTAAGTAAAAATGACATACTTTTGTAATGTTTTGTAACTCTTGTAATGTTTTACAGCTCAAAGAATGATTAACTATACCGTCTGCTTTATCCTGCCTGCTTCAGCATTCAGGTTTTGTTTTATGATGTCATTTAAAAGCACCTGGTAATGGTTTTTTAAGGGTCATCATAAGCCTAACTGCATTGAGTATAATGAAGAAAAATAGCTTCATTTAAAATAAAGTTTATTCTTTATAAAAATAAGACAGGGTTTACTTTTTCATCACTTTTGGACAACACGTGGGATGAAAATGGGTAGGGTAAACAATGGAAAATTCTGCTAGAATAAAATTTGACATTTGTCAGGGCTGAATTCTCCATCAAACAAACACAGGAGGCACATGGCCTTGGGCCCAGAATAGTTTTTGAGGCCTATAAAATAATTTTTGGTTTTTTATCATAATTTTAAATGAGATGATTCAAAAACTCCTGTTATCAAGGGAAGCATTCCTGACTTAGGATGATGGCAGTGGCCAAACTCATAAAAGCAGACACCAGAAACACATGATTTACAGCAGTTGATTAGCTACTAACACTCTGTATCACAGAAGGTCCACATGGATAAAGGATGAAGATGAATGAAGAACAGAGTGAGCAACAGAGACAGAGAGGCAGGTGCTCTGGTCCCATGAAGGAAAATTTCTCCTAATCCTTGTGTGCAAGCCTTGCTTGGACAATCCTATGAGTTGGCTAGCAACTGAAACATGATCCATAAGTGTTAGGCAAGACTGTGTCTGATTCCTTTGATACGTGACTAGTAGATAAAGGTTTAATGTAAATCATTGTAGTGATCAAATATCTCTGCTTTGATTCGGAACATTCTGCAGCTTTTGTCTACCATATAGGCATCCAATTTCAACTTTATTGAATGAATTGATTAGCAAACAAATGGAGTGTTAGACAGAACCATTTCTTGTCATTACTCACATTGTTTTCTAAACTTACCTGCATTTACTGCTCCTAACTCAGCAAGTCCTGCCCCTCCTGAAGAAAATTGCCTTTCATATCATTAAGAAAGATGGGCTGTAGAGATGGCTCAGTCATTAAAGGTTAGGATCACAACCCCAAATCTAGACTGTCTCCTATATCATCTCTGAACTCATAGAAACTTTTATTCTCCATAACAACCATTGAGAATTAAGCCAATGATGCTTTCATTATTACTTATTTAGACTTGTCCTCCTAGCTCTACATTATGGAACTCAAAATTAAAGAATGTGGCTTGTGCGTAGTTGTTTCTTTAGTTCTGATTCTAACTCATTGCCTACCACATTTCTAGAGCTCTGGAAGTTTACAATCAAGATTCCAAAAGATTTTTATGTCTGTTGGGTGATCACTGTTTTTTAGATATCTGCTGTCTTGCTATAATTATAGTCCATAAAAGGAGTAAGACATTTTTGAGGAGCTTTGAGTGTATGAATGAGATTCATAAGGTTGATATCCCATGACCTAACATCTTACAAAGTTCCCACCTCCTAATACCATCACCTTTTTGGCAAAAGTTTCAACACACAATTGAAGGAGGAAATAAGCATTAATCCCCTAGGAAATATATATCCTATCTTTTTCACATTGTGGCAGCTGGATTTCCAATTGTGAAAGTTCAAAGATATTTCCTGCTTTTCTGATCATATACAAACTTTTCTGTCCAAAATCTCCACCCATAACCTGGCCTCTTAAGTTGGATCTCTATCATTCTGGGTTCACATTACATCGCAAAGCTTTTCCTTATCTACATTTTCACACTTGCAGCCTCTGCTCATTATTCTTTCTCAGCTATAAGTATTTGACCTAGCATGCTTCACAATTTGTCTTGAAGTAGAGAGTGTGTGTTACTAACCATATATGTGTTTGGTAGTGACCAGAATGTGGGGTTACACACATGAATTCACATGTGATTTCCCACAAGGTGAATTCTGTTTGACAGAGATTAATGTGTAATTGTCTCTGCATAACTAAAAATACTTAGATGTATGCCTTGCCCAAAGGGGGCAATCAATGGATGGTATTGAACTGAATTTTTCCCTAAACTGAAAGAGGAAAAGTTTCTAAAATTTTAATATCAGGAAAAAAGGCATGCCAAATTAGATATGTCTGTACAATATTAAGCCAGACATTAACAAATAATGTTCTGAACATAAACTCATTAATCTCCTTTATTCCCTCACTCATATCTGAGTGTGCATATTATTCATCCTAATATGAAGAAGTATTGTTATTCTTGGAAGAATTGCCAAATAAAAAAATTGATTTTCCTTGTAATAATTTATTTTTCAAAGAGAAGATGCTTCACTTAATAGTTTCTCAGCTATAGGAGCTTTTGAAATACCAAGTTAAACAACATTGAACTGATTTCTTTGCCACAGGATCTGAATACATTTTTAATGTACTGCAAATATGAAATGGAGAAATTGTATAGAGAATTCCCTTAACACGCTTTGCACTTTTTGTCCCAGAACATATTACATATTAATGGGATGATGTGTGGTGAAGTGATTAGGGAGATGCTCTTCATGACTATTTATTAGTTTTAACATGACTGTAAATCCATCAGAGAAACTGCAACATTTTTGCAAGAGACAAAAATTTAATAACACATGAAAATATCAATATGTTAAAATTTCTTTCTCTAACTCTAAAGGTGCACTCAAAATGGCATTTACAGTATCAATGAAACTCAAACGCATTAAATACTTGATTAAAATTCCATTCTTCAGCACAGAGTGACAATTGAACAATTTTCATGAACATTGAAGTTTGTGGCAAAACATTTTGCTTTCATGAAGCCTAATATTTAAAAAATACATTTTTTACAATTTAACATAAGTTTTTTAATTATTGTATTCAATAAAGATCCTTTACATGAATTTTAAATCTATTTCTGAAGACTTGTTTTGATATTACTTGCATATTATTTTATTTTTTAAGTTAATAACATCCTAACATTTGTACAAAGTAATCATGTGACCCTTTGAGCAAGGATTGGTGATTTAAAAGACTGTTAAACAATACTAGCTCACTTATTTGAAAAATTTAATTGTCCATTTGCTTTATTTGACAAGAACCATGACTTAAATTGTTTTTCTTAATATTAGTTTTTCTACTTATAGTTGGATTTATTGTGAATATGGAATATTTGGTACTCAACAACATGGAGAGCTACATCAATCCATAATACCTCAAAAGTTTATGCCAACTAAAACACTATTCAGGTTTTTGTTTATTATTATCTTGATTTACAAATTAATATCTAGAACTTTGTATTTGTTTGATTGACTATGAATCATAAAAGCAATAAATTAATGATTTGAGGCAAAAACTACCTTATGAAATAAAAACCCACCTGAGTAGACACTTTCTACATGTCATGTTTTTCTAGCCCATAAACCTTCCTTCACGTAGCTGAGACCCAACAACAACATCACTGTTCTGATTCAGGGAGAAGATCTGCAATCCAAGCTGAGCTGTTCTTTGCTCATCACTTGGGACAGAAGCAAGAGATTGAAAGACAGCCATTAGTTATCCATGCGTGAAAAATACTGAAATGAAGCTTACATTCAGCAGCTAAGGAAAACCACATCATCCTATTGGCCAAATATAAGCAAAAGGTACTCCAGAGAGGTGGGGAATAATTAGTGCAAAAAGACACAAAACTGGGGAGGGAAAGAGAGAGAGGGAGACAGACAGACAGACAGAAAGAGGAAGAAGAAGGAGATGAAGAAATGTGGTGATATATTGTGTCCCCCAATATATTGTGCATCCTAATAAGGCTTATCTGAGGATTGGAGGAAAAAGCCAGCAACTATAGTAAACACAGAAGTCAGGCAATGGTAGCACACGCCTTTAATCCTACAATTCAGGAGGCTCAGATTCATTCAGATCTCTGAGAGTTCAATGCCACACTGGGAACAGAGACAGGAGCCGTGTCACATGCCTTCAAATTCCAACACTAGTTAACTACAAAGGTCTGGATGTCTGTACAGACAGACAGGAAGTGACAGAGCTAGGCAGAAAGAGGAAGTGATGTAGCTGGGTAGAGACAGAAAATGAGAGGGCAGGGACAGGAAATGAGAGGGCAGGGACAGAAAGACATGTCTGTGTGGGTAGACAGGAAGTAGCTCTCTCTGGAGGCTGAGGGTTGGTAAGGTGAAGTTGTCTGTGGCTTGTCCTTTTCTTCTGATCTCTCAGTTTAACCCCAATATCTGGCTGTGGGTTTTTATTAATAAGACTGTTTAGTAATTCATCTTACAAAGAAAAGGGGAGATAGGAAGGGAAGAAGAGAAGAAGAGGAGAAGGAAAAGAGGGAAGGAGGGACAAAGGAAGGATGTGACTTCAAAGATCTCTTGGTAATAAATCATCAAGACATTCTTGCATTTCAGCATTCCAGTTTTACCATGCTTTGTGCTAGTTAAATATTCTGTAATTTAGGACACATTGAAAATGCTATTGTGACTTTGTGGGTGGGGGGGGATCCATTTTTTCTTAAGTTAGTCTACATGAATTTCTCTTATTTGTACCTCATTTTAAATAACACATTCACAGAATTAACTTGCGTATAATCACCTATACAGCAAAATTTTATTTTGTCAATGCTTTCCACCCAATGATGAGCAAGAACACATCTCAAGCCCAACAAGTCAGCTTTATTGCATAGTAGAGTGACAGGGATGATCTCCCCAAGGGCATGAGGTGAAGTATTAGAATTCATTCATTAAAGGATTAGAAAACTTTTCTAGTTATGATTCCGTAACATCTCCTTTGCAAGTCTTTCAAACATTGGCTTTGCTAAAGTAATGCAAGCCTTTTATATTTGATTTCTTAGATAATTTTAATTTTATTGTATTATGCTTTCATGAAGATTATTTAGAGACAATATGAATTTCAGGAAAACGAATAAAACAAAGAACATGGACCGATGCTGTGGGATAATGCTGTTGTACACTGGTTTAATAAAACACTGGTTGGCCAGTAGCCAGGCAGGAAGTATAGGCAGGGCAAGCAGACTAAAGGAATGCTGGAAAGAGGAAGAGCAGAATCAGGAGTTGCCAGCCAGACACAGAGGTAGCAATATGTGAAAGCAGAAATGCAAAAAGGTACCGAGCCACATGGCTAAACATAGATGAAAATTATGGGTTAATTTAAGTGTAAGAGCTAGTCAGTAATAAGATAAGCCTGAGCTAATGGCCAAGCAGTTTTAATTAATAAAAAGCTTCTGAGTGATTATTTTGCAATTGGGCCATGAGACTGAGGGGGCTTGGCAGGCCCCGGAGAAAATTTCCAACTACAGACTGACAACCTCAAGGTTATCTGAAACACGGCCTAGAGCCTGATGTAGCTCTACAGATCACCGCATCTGTCTAAGGATCCAGATTAAAACCAGTTCTAAAGTCAGGCTGGCTTAAGTGAAATAGAACCTCTCCCATTACAAGTTGTGAGACTCTGTTGACCCGATCTCTCCATAGCAAATTTCAGTGTTTCTGTGAAAGCTTAAAGAGAAAGGAATTAATCAAAGCCCTGGGATATAAAAAGTCACTGCTATTCACACACACATACACAATCTTTTCTCATACAAACTGGTCAATTATCTTAGTAAAGAATTTCATAGCTTTTAACGAACATCCTCAAAAAAGAATGTAGGCATGAGTTCGTGCTATATAACACATATCAGTTAGAATCCAGAAGTTTCCACATGTTTATAGACATGTTCTTTCATCATCTCTTCATTCCACTCACTCCGTATCTGTTCATTTTACACACTAGAGTAAATTACAGCTAAGCAGCTTGATTATGCAGGTTGGCCTTGCTTACTTACTCATTTCATACTGTTGAGTCCAAGAGAAAAGCAATACAGTGACCTGCCTTAGGTTATTGGAGAAATACACTTATTTTTACAGGCTCCGCATCTGCTGTTCTAGTGTAAAATGACTCTCTTGCGATTAGGTGTAGATGTACGCACCTCTGAGGGCTAGGAGCAGTGAGAGAGCACACTTGTCTACGAGTAGGGGTGTAATCACTCAATCAGGAATTTTCCTTCCAGTTTCTTCTACAGCACAGGCAGGGGAAAGAGCTAAAATAAATCATCCAGATAAAAATTTGAAATACATTAAATTTTAAAAGGGTAATACAAGATATTGCACTTTCTAAAATATATTGCCACTTCTATATTAATGTTGCTGATTTTAAGATTTCTCTTTTGTAATTCTAAGTACATAACAGTTGGTTTGCCTCCAGCAAATAAATATCAGGCAGATAAGTGAAAAATGAGGTGTAGATTCCAAAAGGAAGAATGTTCATAATTATGACTGTGCATTTTGAAGTAAATGGTTTACAAAAAAAAAAATGCTGTGACAATTTTAATAAGTGCTTCTTTTTAATGTTTTTATGTTTTGATATTATAATTACATAATTTTCTCCTTCCCTTTCCTCCCTCCAAATCCTTTCACACATATGACTTTACTCTCTTATGTTTTCATTAATTGTTGTTGTTATATACATATAGAAATACATATTTCATATGTAAGTACAACCTGTACAGTCTGTATAATTTATATATGTATGTATTTCTTCAGGACTGATCATTTGGTATTGGATAACAAATCAGTATCCTAGAGAAGATTCTATTATTTATCTTAACAACAGAAAGAGAGAGAGAGAGAGGATAGATACATGACTAGGAATATATATATAATTTTAGCTAAATACAAAATAATGTAATTTCTTCTGGCTTTTAAAAAAACACTCTTAGTGTTATTTGTACATTTTAAGGATGAGAAAACAGAAACAAATATCAACATACCAATCATAAATTATTCATGTTGTTATGCTAGTATTTCCTCTGACCCTTTTGGAAGGTAAGGAAAGCACTTGAGACCCAAGGAAAGACAGAAATATAGAAACTCAGGTAGCTCAATAAACTTCCAAGGCTCTAGAAGTCCACACAGTGTACTGCACAGGGAGATGCAGGGATGCGGCTCTCCTTTGTGCAGCCCATGCTGGGGTAGGTTTTCCCATGATGCAGTGGCATTTGAGTCATTGTAATTCCTACTAGATTAGTGGATCACCAAGCTAGACGTGACTGAAATCCTTTATCTGCTATGTCATCTTTACCCATGATCCATAGTGAATAGAAACCTGTACACATAAATTACTCATCATATAAATTGGAAACTAAGATCTAAGCTTAGTACACTCTAAATCCAAAGTTTTTTTTTTTAATTTGTGATTCATACCATCTAGTTGTCATTATGTTGGAATAAATAAAAGCATCATTTTAGTCAATATTAGTCTTTATTGAGCTTAGAATTTCCATAGTAATCAGTAGTATATTTTGGAAGCAACTAGTATAATTATTAACATCCTCATATTTTCATACTCTGCCTGAAAAGATGCCTTTTCAATCACAGAGAGAATTCTTAGTTCAAGTGTCAAAGATGTTGAAGTATATCTTCTAAAGCAACCTGAATATTTGAACTCAGACTTAAATACTGTTTGATAATATAATGGGAGAAGTTAAAATGGAAGATATAAGATTAAATATTTCTGACCTCTGTACATATCCTTTATCTCTTAGACTAAATTGGTGCAAGAATATAGTATCGTCTCATGGTCTATGGAGTCATCTGTCACCAGGGGGAGAACAGCCAGAACTCTTTAAAACAACAAAAACAGAAAGATTCATGAAATATTAATATGCTGATTCCTGCTTGCAGTTATTATTTTAGTTTAAATAAGCCAAGGTAGTCCCACTGGTGTGTGGTGTGGGGTGTGTGCTAATTCCAGATTTTTTAGGATAAATGTAGCTCTGTCCACAAAGTGTCTATAACAAGCACAAATGTACAGTCAGTTCTGTGATAACGGAAAACCTGTGATCTGAGAGAACTTGTGCCTTGTGTCCCTTTCCTAGGAACCCTTCCCTTCCTAGCTGGAGTGCTTCCTTGTCACCCAAATGACAGATACAGATAACCGTGATAGTATGCACCATGAAGGAAGGTCAGAGCACTGGGTCAGCCTCATTAGAAGCAAACTGGATTTGTTTTCTATGTATAGAATCAGAGATGCTCCCATTAAAGTTCCTTTCATTGTAACTTACAGAAGAAAAAAAAATGTCCCTGCCTGTAATTCAACTTAATAAGCAGACTTTATTTGGAAGATTCTGTCTGTAAATGTTACCAAGGTGGCTCTTACGTACAAGTCAAAATCTTACCGCTTTAACTCCAGCTGCCAATACCCAAAAATAAAACTTCAACTGATCTCAATAGAAGTTCAGAGGAACTCTTCTGACAGACCCAGAAGTGGCCAGGGTTCTAGGTCCATTGTGAAAGGGAGTTATTTTTCACACACAGAGAGAAAGCAAGAAGCCAAGGGCACTGGGAAACAAGACAAGCAAAGGAAATGGAGTGAGCATCCTTTTCATCGCAAAGATTCAACTCAACCACTTACCCAAGGTATAAGAGTACTGATAACATGTTAAATGCCATGAAAATGTTCTTTACAGAATGTGTCTTCCTTTCCCTCCACCTCTGAGAATGGAAGGTGGGCCCCTGCATAGTTCCTGTGCCCCCACATAGACATAGCACACCCACAGCATTCATTTGCTAATGCCATATGCATCTTCTGTCCTGCCCCGGGACATTAATGACTCAGGACACTACCATATTCCTCTGGACACTAATGAATCAATCTACAAGGGATAGAAATTTAATACTCCATAATGGTTGTATTTGTGCAAAGGAAATGAGGAGTTAATGGATATGCTTAGCTGCTTCCTAATTCTAGCTGTCTTTACTGTACAATATGTGTGAGTGTATAGTTCCTCATATATACTAACAATGAGTCACAGCCACTCAGTGGCAGTCATTGTGATAACATATCCTTCCATTGACTTTCAGACCTGTTTAACTCTCCTTGCCCCTCACATATGCTATCTGGCATTGCTCTTCCTAATTAAGAAAAAGGATAAGCTTTTGCCTCAGGCATTACTTACTCTCAGGAAATCAGACAGGGTCAAAAGGAGGTAGGGTTATTTAATTTATTGATTTCTTTTTTATTGAGTAGAATATAGGTGCTGAGAAAATGAAGAAGCTAAAGCTATTATTTTCTTCATCTACTTCAGAAACAGTTACTGAGTGACTGCCAAATGTAAAAAACTTCTTTTTGCTATGAATACAGTGATGAGGAAGAAGAACTCCACATTCAACATGCTTACTGGATAGATGAGAGCACCTTGTCCACAAATACAAAGTACTAAGAAGGAACTCTGAATAGGAAGGAACAACATTTTGTGACTGAAAAAAAAAAGAAATCTCTCAGATTCTTAGATGGAGCAACTTTGGAAGAATTTTATCAGACACATTTCTTAGTTGTGAACAACAAAGGCTGATGAGTATATAGCAGGTCTTTTACAACATTTCCAGGATGAATACAGAACCAAGCTCTGAAACCATGCTTCCAGGACAAAGTCTCAAACCACATAGAAAGACAGACACATCACTACCTGAAGATGCTCCTAGATACACCCAGGAACAGAGATATGCCCTAATACTTTGTCAAAGTATTAGCCTTTGCAAACACTGGAAAACATCTACAGCATCCACTATTGTTGTCAAACATCAGTAACAATCATTTTTTTTCGCAGAAAACCAAATGAAAAGCACCACTCAGAGTGCTTAGAAACTTTCTAAGACAATGTCTGAGCAGTAGATTCTGAGCATCTTCTCATAAGAATATTTCGTCTATGCAACTGAGCCTGGGATTTGGAATTAGAATGTAGATGTCAGGCAGATGGTATTAGTTCATTGTGCAAATCCTAGTGAGTGTGAAACAGGTTCACAGATTGGGAGTTTAAATGGTGTGCTGAAATTGGTCAGCTCTGGTCTTGACTACATCATGCTGTGTGAAAAAACTACATGTGAAAAAAAATTAAATTGCAAAACAGTAGGTCAGAAACACTGGGCCTCACCATCCATCCTGAGGGCATGCCACCAGTTGACCTAGAGGCCTCTCATTAGCCCTCAACTCTTACAAGTTTTACCTCCTAACACCACCAAAAGGGTCCTAATATTCCAGTACATAGACTTTTTAGAGACACACCTAAAGTATATCTTTATGGGAATGGAAAGAGGGATGTTCATAGAAACAGAACCCTTACTAGGACAAGTGTCCTTTAGCAGAGTATGAAAAGGTTCAGGGTAGAAGTGAGTTACCATAGGAGAAGCTACAAGTCTTACTTGAGTTTCACTGGCTGTAGCAGAGCTACCCTGAAGACATGCTTTCTCTCCATCACAGAGGCCAATGGCAAAAATGACACACCGAGGAAGCTGGAGAGCTGTATGAAGCTAATCATGGAAGACCACACACCTCTTCTGTCCTTCATATCGCGTTCCTGTCTAGCTGCATATGTTTTGCATTCAAAGGGGAAACAGTTTGGAGGCTCTGTAAACTACGGTCGTGGACTTGGGAACTCATTTTCTCTGTATTGTAAAGAGTGCAAGCACTCGATAAATATTCATGTAGAATGAATGGATGGAACAAAAATAAATTTTCATACAGAGGTGCAGGTCTTAAAAATTGGAATATTTTAATAGACCTGAACACTTTCATTTGGATGCTAATATTCTGAAAATTGGGACTGTGTAACTAATAAGCATGTTCTCCAACTTTTTATAGTATTTTGAAATAAGACTGCAAAATATTTTGCTACACTTTCTAAGTAAGTTATAACTATGCACACTTTCCTAAATCAAAATATAAACCTCAAATAATTATTTATATAAGTGATGAATTTGTCACAGAATTTCTGATGCTATTTGTTACACATATTTTTATTTTCATTTTGGAAATTAGATTTTTAAATACTTCTAGAAACATAAACTTGGGAGACATTTAAACACAAATAGTATGGTATTAAGTTTTGGATAAGTGGTGTCATAAATCTATAACACCTTCTGCGTTAGTAACTCCAGTCTGTTAATCTCTACCTGCAGTGACTCATATTGGGAAAGTCTGTGCCCTCTCCCACAGGAAGTAATAAACTTAGCTGGATGTAGCGGGTTACCAACCTACTGCACATTTTCTGTGCTTGAGTCCAGATGACTTACCATGAGAATGAATTACTAGATACTATACTTCTCACATCAAAATTGTTACTATGGGATGAAAAGATGGTTCAGTGGATAAGAGCACATACTACTATTGCAAAAGAGCCCAGCTTATTTCCCAGCATCCACCACATTGGGCAGCTGACAAGTGCCTGTAGTTCTGGCTCCAGGGACATAGGGGATCCAACACCTCTGGACTCAACAGGCACCTGCATTCATGCACACATAGTCACAAAAAGACACACATGTAAATGGTATTTTTAATTGTTATTTCCATGGCATAATCATAAAGTAAAGTCAACTGTCAACTTAAATATCTTTCTATGGCTCTGATAGAAATACCAGAGTCAACAAATGCAAGTGATGAAATATTTATTTCAGCTCATGCTGTCAATGGTTTCAGTCCATGCTTTCTGGCCTCATTGCTGTAGACTTGTAATGAGGCACAGCAGCATCATGGTGGGGATATAATGGGGCTAAAATTAATGGGGTAGAGATGCTTAGCCTGGAGTGTCTGTGAGAGGTAAAATGATGGAGGGATTTAGGGATGGAGGAAGGGAGGGAGGGAGAGAGAAAGGGACAGAGATGAGGGAGAGGAATGAGAGAGAGAGAAAGAGAGAGAGAGAGAGAGAGAGAGAGAGAGAGAAAGACCTGCTTCTTCCAACTAGACCATATCTAGTTTCTATCACCTCTCCTAATAATCCATCAGTGAAATTATTATCCAACCTATTCAATAAATTCCCAAATCTCACTTCTCATTTGCAGGTGACTCATGAGCCTCTGAAGTAATGTTTCACAGTCAATTCACACAGCTATATGGAATACCTGAAATTAACCGTTCTAACAAGGGGTCTGGAAGATGGCCCAGTGGTTAAAAGCACTGGATGCTCTTCTAGAGGACCTGAATTCAATTCTCAACACCCACATGGCAGCTCACTCCTACCTGTAACTCTAGTTGCAGGGGATCCAATACCCTCACACAAACATACATACAGGCAAAACAGCAAATTATATATAATAAAAATAATTAGGAATAATTCTAACATGATCATATAAAATAAAAATAAATAAATCATTAGAAGTAATTCTTACATGATCTTGGATCAAGAAATCCGGTGCCATTTTGCTTTCCTACAATATTGCCAGATTATGATCATTCTTCATTTGAAAAATCAATACAAAGATAATTGTAGCTGTGACTATCATACATAATAACTAAAAATCAGAGATCTTCTGAGCAATCAAGATCTGTGATGAAGTTGGTAAATCTTTCATTTCAGTGTTTTTCTTCAAACCACATGTACCAATAGCTGCATGGAAGAGAAAAGATCATTATCACTCAGCCTTTTTCTAAGTGAGAGAATCAACACTAATGGCATCTCTAATGCATGAATGAACACCTATAAGAACCACCAGAAGATATCACATATACCCAGCAGGAAACATCATACAGAAAGATGTCATTTGATAGGCTTTAGTGTCACTGGTATACATATGTATGTTTGGCTTTCAATATTGATAATAAATTATACTTAACTTCCAAAGCATAAACCCTCCCACATACAGATCTTCAAGTAAGGACAGTATTAATGTAAAAGTCTGGTGTTTGCACAGAGTTGCTACCCATCAACATAAAACATCATATCCATTTCTTACATTGGATATGTGGCCAATGCTTTCATACCACTGGGTGTAAGAGCACTGTCTAGAATATACATATTAAGGTTGAGCAGATGCTGTTAATCTATCATTACCCTATTACCTAATAATAATAATAATCTTCCTGTAATGGAGCCTGGTGCATTCTGGAATTTCACCTTTCACCTAGTGATTCAGCTTAACTCCAGGATCTGGTAAGCATCCTGTGGATTAACAAATATGTTCTCCATGCATCTGTTACAATAATAATAAAGTTTTGCTGCAGCTCTTAATGTGCAGATACAAAGGTGTTCTGTGTCAGTAACCAGCACTTGAAACAATCTGTTTTCATCATAAAGTAGTCTCATGAGGATTCTTCAAGTCGAGAAAAAAGCACCTGTTTCATTTCTGAATCAGGAGGATCCACATTTCTTGCAGTCTCATGAGAATTCTACAAGGGTGCATAGTAACAGTTGAGATGAAAGCATCTGTTTCATTTCTGAATCAGGGAGATCCACATTTCTTGCAGTCTCATAGTTCTATTTTATTATCTGAACCTCCTAATTTTCTTGTTTCTTCATGTTAGTAATCAACATGAAGTTCTTTGAGGCATCACACACATTTTTTCCAAATGTCACCAGAGACACTATTCCAACTTGATCCTCAATTTGTAGATCTGCAAATCTGGTCTAGTTAGTACTCCCAGAAGAAAGATGCATGCCAGAAAAGCTTGCAGTGCTGCTTTATAAATTAGAGGCAAATTATTAATGTACACAGAGAATATTTACTATCCAGAGGCATAAATATTAATGTCTATAGTGGGCTGTGACTGGAAACTTCTAGTCATTTTGATTTATGATTATGCATTTGTCAATACTACCAGTTTACCAGCAATAAGAGTATTCAGAATTTAATGGTCTTGATAAAGAGTCTTAACACAAAATATTCCTGCCAGAGTTACAGGGGTATGGAAAAGTGCCAACATCCATTTCACAACTTTTCACATGTTTCCATCTCATTGAAATGATGGACATAGAATTGAAAGAAGCTGCATATGGACATAAATCATTGTCTTCATTTTTGATCTTCCAGCAATTATATTACAGAATCAATTTAGGTACTCATGCAATTGAACTACATCTGTCACTCAAAATCCCTTAGATGAGGACTTGATGTGACTTTTGCCTTGACTAGCAATCAAAATTAATTATTAACAGCATTTCTACTAAACACTGGTTATATTTAGGGGATAGAAAAGAAGAAAATAAAATAAAAGATAAAATAAGTTTTTTTTGATTTTCAGGGTTTCACCTTATGCATTTACCAACTTTAACAAATATTTCCTCTTTCAAATCACCAAGCAACTACAGCCAATGTTCATCATGACTAGATGCCAGGATCAACATCTTTAAGAGGTAATACATTGTTCAGGATATTAATCTGACTTATAACTGCTTCATGATAAAGCTATACTTCTCATCCAACTATAAATAGCCAAAAAAGTCAAAAATTATCCAAGACAGAAAAGCTCCACTATAGTTTTGGAGAGCCATTTGCTGAATAATTTCTAACATTCCTATTTTTTTAATATTTTGCTATGCTTACTTTCTTTATTATGGGATGAGCATACCATTCATTGTCTACTGTTGACTCATAAGATAGACACTGAGAACTGAAAAAACTAAGTTAGACCAAGATTTATAAACTGTATATGCACAATAGAAATTTGACTTTAACAGGAGCTTGGTCATAACTAGTGGGAAAATGAAACAAATATTTGAAATTAACATTGTCTAAAATAAACAGAAATGTCTTATACTATTGTTTTGTAAGACGGATGTATATACACATATACAGTCTTTCTAACATTTAAATATCACTGTTAATAGAAAATTTTGTTCTCCCCAGTATTCCTCTAAAAATTATTTTAGGCAGGAAGGCTCCCCTTTTCCAAGACTGCAGGCAGACCCTGCAGTCTCCACACCCTGCCCCCACACCCATTTGCCTAAGACCCCAGCCACTTGCTGAGAATCAGAGACCAGCTCCCAGGTTCCATCCTGCCCCGGAACTTCCATCTGGACCAGAGCTTCCATCCTGTTCTGGAACTACCATCAGGACAAGAGGAGCTCCCATCTGGACAAGATAAGGAGACCATAGGGACTTCCTGAGACTCAGAGTCCAGCCCCCCAGCTCCTATCTGGCCAGCACTCTCATCTGGACCAGAGCCTCCATCTGGACCAGAGAGAGGCTCCCTAAATCTGTCAGCTCTTTCTGGACCAAGTACATGGATAAGACCAAGAACAAACCCACAGGGAGATGGGCAGACATCAAGGCAGAAGTACATACAACAAAATAAAGAGCAATAGAGCATCACCAGAACCTAGCCCTTCTCCAACAGCTAGACCTGAACATCACAGAAAGGAAGAAGAAGAAGGAGGAGGAGGAGGAGGAGGAGGAGGAAAAAACAATCTTATAAGTAACATCATGAAGAGGCTAGAGCCTTATATAGAAGAAATCAAAAATAAAGTAGAGGAACAGACAAACAAAAAATGGGAAGAACACTATAAAAAAAATAGAAGAAAGGACAATTAAAGCAGGAGAAAACATTAAGTCCCTGAAAGAAAATCATGAAAAAGCAAGGGAAACAGTCCAAGACCTGAAGAGGGAAATAGAAAAAATGAAGAAGACACTAGCAGAAGGAATGCTGGAAATAGAAAATCTGAGTAAACTAACAGGAACTACAGATGAAAGGATAATCAACAGAATGCAAGAGATGGAAGAGAGGATCTCTAGTGTTGAAGCTACGTTAGAAGAAATAGATTCAACAGTCAAAGAAAACACAAAAACCCACAAAGTCATGACCCAAAATGTCAAAGAAATTTGGGACACCATGAAAAGACCAAACCTACGAATAATAGGGATAGAGGAAGGAGAAGAATAACAACTCAAAGGCACAGAAAATATATTTAACAAGATCATAGAGGAAAACTTTCCCAACTTAAAGAAGGAAATGCCTATGGAGATAGAGAAGCCTATAGAACACCAAACAGTCTAGACCTCCAAAAATAGTCCCCTTGCCACATAATAATTAAACAACTAAACTTATAAAATAAACAAGAATATTAAGGGCAGCAAAGGAAAAAGGCCAAGTGACTTATAAAGGCAAACCCATTAGAATAACACCCAATTTCTCAATGGAGACTTTGAAAGCCAGAAGGACCTGGACAGATATAATGCAGACACTAAGACACCATGGATGCCAGCCTAGACTAATATACCCAGCAAAATTCTCAATCATCATAGATGGAGTGAACAAGTCCTTCCAAGACAAAACCAGATTTAAACAATACTTATCCACAAACCCAGCCATACAGAAAGCACTAGAAGGAAAATTTGAACCTAAGGAAGGCAGATACACCCATGAAAACAGAGGCAATAGATAACACCACAGCAGTAAACCCCAAAGAAGAGAAGTACACACACACAACCACAAAAAATAAAAATAGTAACAGGAATGAACAATCACTGGTCATTAATATCCCTTAATATCAATGGACTTAATTCACCTATAAAAAGACACAGACTAACAGAATGGAAATGAAAACAGGACCCATCTTTCTGCTGCATACAAGAAACACACCTCAAATTCAAAGACAGACACCTCCTAAGAATAAAAGGCTGGGAAAAGACTTTCCAATCAAATGGTCTTAAGAAGCAAGCTGGTGTAGCCATCCTAATATCCAGCAAAATATACCTCAAAATAAAATCAATCAAAAGAGATGATGAAGGATATTACATCACAGGAAAGATCCACCAAGATGAAGTCTCAATTCTGAACATTTATGCCCCAAACACAAGGGCACCCACATATGTAAAAGAAACATAAAGCTTAAATCACATATAAAACACCACACATTAATAGTGGGAGATTTCAACACCCCACTTACAATCGGCCAAATTGAAACTTAACAGAGAAATAATGGTCTTAGCTGATGTTATGGATCAAATGGACTTAATTTATATCTACAGAACATTCCACCCGAACAAAAAAGAATATACCTTCTTCTCAGTGCCCCATGGAACCTTCTCTAAAATTGACTACATACTTGGCCACAAAGAGAATCTCAACAGATACAAAACAATTGGAATAACCTCCTGTGTTCCATCAGACCACCATGGTTTAAAGTTAGATTTCAACAACAGAAAAAATTACAGAAATCCTACAATCTCATGGAAACTGAATAATGCTCAACTGAGTCACCAAGGGGTTAAGGAAGAAATAAAGAAAGAAATTAAAGACTTCCTAGAGATCAATGAAAATGAATACATCACATACCCAAACGTATGGGACACTAAGAAAGCAGTGCTAAGAGGGAAATTCATAGCAGTAAATGCCCACATAAAGAATCTGGAAAAATCTCACAATAGTGACTTGACAGCACACCTGAAAGCTCTTGAAGAAGCAAAATCTCCCAGGAGGAACAGACACCAGGAAATTATCAAATTGAGAGCTGAAATCAATAAAATAGAAATAAAAAGAACAATGTAAAGGATTAATGAAACAAAGAGTTGGTTCTTTGAGAAGATCAACAACATAGACAAGCCCTTATCCAAACTAACCAAAAGACAGAGAGAGAGCATCCAAGTTAACAAAATCAGAAATGAAAAGGGGGACATAACAATACACAATGGGGAAATCCAGAGAATCATCAGGTCATACTTCAAAAACCTCTACTCCACAAAACTAGAAAATCTAAAAGAAATGGATAATTTTCTGGATAAGTACCACATACCTAAGTTAAATCAAGGCCAATAAACCATTTACATAGTCCAATAACCCCTAAGGAAATAGAATCAGTCATTAAAAGTCTCCCAACCAAAAAATCCTAGGACCAGATGGTTTCACTGCAGAAGACCAGATCTTCAAAGAAGACTTAATACCAATACTCTTTAAATTGTTCCATACAATAGAAGCAGAAGGAATATTACCAAACTCCTTCTATGAGGCTACAATTACCCTGATTCCTAAACCAAACAAAGATGCAACAAAGAAAGACAACTATAGACCAATCTCCCTCATGAACATTGATGCAAAAATACTCAATAAAATACTGGCAAACAGACTCCAAGAACACATCAAAACGATTATCCGCCATGATCAAGTAGGCTTCATCCCAGGGATGCAAGGGTGGTTCAACATATGAAAGTCCATCAATGTAATACACCATATAAACAAACTCAAAGAAAAAAACCACATGATCATCTCATTAGACACAGAAAAGGCATTTGACAAAATCCAACACCCCTTCATGATAAAGGACTTGAAGTGATCAAGAATACAGGGAACATACCTAAACATAATAAAGGCAATCTACAGCAAGCCAACAGCCAACATCAAATTAGATGGAGAGAAAATCAAAGCAATACCACTAAAATCAGGAACAAGGCAAGGCTGTCCCCTTTCTCCATAATTATTCAATATAGTACTTGAAGTTCTAGGCAGAGCAATAA
This sequence comes from Onychomys torridus, assembly GCF_903995425.1. Taxonomy (NCBI): domain Eukaryota; kingdom Metazoa; phylum Chordata; class Mammalia; order Rodentia; family Cricetidae; genus Onychomys; species Onychomys torridus. Next base: position 41,751,056 of record NC_050452.1, read on the forward strand.
GACAACATAAGGAGATTAAGGGGATACAAATTGGAAAGGAAGAAGTCAAGCTTCACCTATTTGCAGATGACATGATAGTATACATGAGTGACCCCAAAAATTCAACCAAGGAACTGATACAGCTTATAAAAACCTTCAGCAACATAGCAGGAAACAAGATAAACTCAAAAAAAAAGAAGAGAAAAGAAAAACAGTAGCCCTCCTATATACAATAGACAAACAGGCTGAGAAGGAAATCAGAAACACATCCCCCTTTACAATAGCCACAAATGATATAAAATACCTTGAGGTTACTCTAACTAAGCATGTGAAGGACCTATATGACAAGATCTTTAAGTCCCTGAAAAAGGAAATTGAAAAAGATGTCAGAAAATGGAAAGATCTCCCATGCTCATGGATAGGCAGGATTAACATAGTTAAAATGGTGATCTTACCAAAAGCAATCTACAGATTCAATGAAATCCCCATCAATTTACCCACAATTTACAATTCTTCACAGATTGGGAAAGAATAATACTCAACTTCATATGGAAAAACAAAAAACCCAGGATATCCAAAAGAATCCTGTACAATAAACCAACATCTGGAGGTATCATGATCCCTGACCTTAAGCTCTACTATAGAGCTACAGTAATAAAAACAGCTTGGCACTGGCATAAAAACCAACATGTGGACCAATGAAATCAAATTGAAGACCCTGACATTAACCTGCATACCTATGAACATATAATTTTTGACAAAGAAGCCAAAAATGTACAATGGAATAAAGAAAGCATCTTCAACAAATGATGCTGGTATAACTGGATGTCAATGTGTAGAAGACTGCAAATAGATCCATATCTGTCACCACGCACAAAACTTAAGTCCAAGTGGATCAAAGACCTCACCATAAATCCTGCTACTCTGAACCTGATAGTAGAGAAAGTAGGAAGTACTCTTGAACATATTGGCACCAGATATCACTTTCTAAATATAACACCAGTAGCACAGACACTGAGAGAAACAATCAATCAATGGGACCTGTTGAAACTGAGAAGCTTTTGTAGAGCAAATGACATGGTCAACAAGACAAAGCGACAACCTACAGAATGGGAAAAGGTCTTCACCAACCCCACATCTGACAGAGGGCTGATATCCAGAATATATAAAGAAATCAAGAAATTAGACATCAAAATGCCCAACAGTCCAATTAAGAAATGGGCTATAGAACTAAACAGAGAATTCTCAACAGAGGAAGTTCAAATGGCTGAAAGACATTTAAGGAATTGCTCAACATCCCTAATTATCCGGGAAATGCAAATCAAAACGACTCTGAGATACCACCTTACACCTATCAGAATGGCTAAGATCAAAAACACAGAAGACAGCTTATGCTGGAGAGGATGTGGAGCAAGGTGAACTCTCCTCCACTGCTGGTGGGAATGCAAGCTTGTACAGCCACTTTGGAAATCAATATGGAGCTTCCTTAGAAAATTGGGAATCCATCTCCCCCAAGAACCAGCTATACCACTCTTGGGCATATACCCAAGGAATGCTCAATCATACCACAAGGGCATTTGCTCAGCTATGTTCATATCAGCATTGTTTGTAATAGCCAGAACCTAGAAACAACCCAGATACCCTTCAACTGAAGAATGCATAAAGAAAATATGGTACATATACACAATGGAGTACTACTCAGCAGAGAAAAACAATGACATCATGAGGTTTGCAGGCAAATGGATGGATCTAGAAAAAATCATCCTGAGTGAGGTAACCCAGACTCAGAAGGACAAACATGGTATGTACTCACTCCTAGGAGGGTACTAGATGTAAAACAAAGATGACTAGACTGCTACACAACTCCAGGGAGGCTACCTAGAAAATGGGACCCTAGGAAAGACCCAGGGATCACCCAATGACAGAGAAATGGATGAGATCTACATGAACAACCTGGACGACAGTGGGAGTAATGAAGGGCAAGTTTTGAGGGAAAGAATGCTTAGGGGACCAGGAGATCCCAGATGGGTCAAGAACAGAAAGGGAGAGCAAGGAATAACAGAACATGATAAATGAAGACCACATGAGAACAAGAATAGGCAGAGTGCTGGAGAGGTCCCCAGAAATCCGCAATGATACATTCTCTGTAGACTGCTGGCAATGGTCGAGAGAAAGCCTGATCTGACCTAGTCTGATGATCAGATGGCCAAACACCCTAACAGACGTCTTGGAAATCTCATCCCATAACTGATGGAAGTGGATGCAGAGATCCTCAGCCAGGCCCCAGGTGGAGCTCCCAGGAGTCCAATTGTCGAGAAAGAGGAGGGACTGTAAGAGCATGAATTATTGAGACCAAGATTGCAAAAAGCACAGGGACAAATAGCCAAATGAATGGAAGCACATGAATTAAGAACCAAAGGCTGTGGAGCCCCCAGATGGATCAGGCCCTCTGGATAAGTGAGACAGTTGAGTGGCTTGGCCTGTTTGGGAGGCATCCAGGCTGTGGGACCGGGACCTGTCCTTAGTGCATG